>NW_009260493.1:2527741-2530035 GCF_000687185.1 Egretta garzetta
TTTCTTTAGTGGATTTCCATTCTTTGGGGCTACACTGATAAATGGCAGAGAATTCATCTAAATATGCACAACCAGAGTCTGCTACCAGCGATGATGACAGCACGAATTTAGTAAATCTCCCTTAGAATTTCAAAGAAGATAATTTGGCTATTGAATTTCAGAAGACTTTCCCCGTGTTTGTAATACATTTGAAAATTTCAACTGTGCTGAAGTAATATTGTCGAAAATTTTCTTTTAAATGCATATCCTGATTTCCCAGGGCACTCTTCATGCCCTGGACTTCCTGCTGTTGAGAAGATGCCAGACTGCGTAGAGCTGATGCACGCCTACCCCGTAGGGTAAGCAGATCCCAGGAGCACGCACAGGCCTGGGATGGTCCCACCACCATCCGCAGGTAGCTCCTCCATGGAGCATGGCTCCAAACCCCAGAGCAGGGAGGTCTCGGAGCAGGTGGCTGACCTGAGATTAATTCTGCACCACCGGTTTGAGAGCTGCTGTAAGAAAACACATCCAGGAGCCCCTTGGTCTTAAATTGGCGTAATGGCCATGGAGAATTGCGGTTGATGCTCTCATTTGCTCAGATTGAGCACAGGAGACAGCAACCTGGTGTTAATTTACTTGTGTTTCTTTGTTTAACAAATGAAACATTTGTTTTATGTTCAAATATATATGTAGGATTTTAATCTAGATGTATTAAACAGACAACAAATAAAAATTATGCTTTGTGGGCATCTCGCTAGTGTTGAAAAACAGAAGGCTAATGTCTGCAGTAAGCAGCACCATCTAAAGCAGTACCTAACCGTGTTAGATCTCGTAAATCCTTTATACTTAAAGGAAAAGAAATTCTGCTTGCTCTAACATGAAATGTAGAACTTTCTACCTCGAGCAACAAACCCATCTGTCAAAGCCAGCCTGTAAAGCGGAGCCCTGGTGCACGATCTGAAGGGCAGAAAACAGCCGCGCTGTATTCCAGGCTTGCATTTGTTAGCAAACAGTCTTTGGGTAATATTTATCAGCACGCGTGGTCTTCCTTTGAGAAAACCGAAACGAGTTTGGGTGTGCATGTGCTGAGAAGTTTAGCCCCGACGAACAAGTTTGAAAAGGCAGAAGGAAATGGAGACCTGCCAAGCTTGTTGGCTGGAGTCATGGACAAGAGCAAGGCCTGTCTGAACTGCCACTCAGTTTTTATTCTGCGAGTTTGCAGGGTTGGTGATTAGAGTGGCTTTCGCCCAATTATGCCGTGATTATTCCGCTGCACTGTAATTGACTGGGGAGATATGCTAATACCTGTCATTTGGGATGATAAAAGATGAGCGGAGGACGCAATGCATTATTTAGCTGGCTGTGTGATAGATGAGGGATGCGCAGAGTGCTTTAATTGCTGAGAAGAGAGGTTAAGCTGAACGAACGGATGAATTAGAAATGAGGTTTTTTATGGCTTGTGGAAAAGTGAAATAAAGGGAAATGTGCTTTAAAACTGTAGCAGCAGATAGAAGCAAACACAACAAGACGAGGTCTTTTAGGCAGCTTACTCTCTTAATTTAAATATATAAGACAAAACACGGTTTAGTGTTCAGTAAATAATAGTGACAATAATGATAAGAAATGCTTGGTGGGTTCATATCCTTGCCAAAAAAATCGCTGTAAAAGGAACTGTTTTTATTTGAGGTGATATTTGGTGATTTGGAACCTTTTCAATTTCTGTAGCAGTTCAGGCCTTTAAAACCTCATTTCTAAGGGCTGTGGCACCACTGCTGAATAGTGTGTTTTGTGTGCTTAGGTCAGATACAGATTTACATAAATAATATCACGCACACATATACATACACACACAAAATCTCTCGAGTATATGTGTTACACAGTTAATAAGTGCACAGAGAAAGAAGTGAGATAAAATGAATATTCATAAACGGTTGGAGGAGTGTAGCGATACAATTAGCAAGAGTATACAAATAACTCACAAGTGACAAAGCTCTTACCCTTTGGGTGGGAAGGTCATTAGAAACTGTATCTTCTTTTTTTAAAAAAAATTACCTTGTGAAAAGCAATGAAAGCGACTAGTCCTTTTCCCCTTGGGGCATCCTTTGCCTTTACGCCAGCCTTTGCTGGTGGTTTAGAAAAATATTTGGAGTCTGTTCCGTGAAGGCGTGTGTGGGTCAGTTTTTTGGGAAGGACTTCCAATTTGCAGTTAGGAAAATAATTTTTGGTATTGCAACCAAACCTTTATAAAATGGAGGAAATGATCTCTGGTGTGGTCAGCTTGTCCCCAAACCCATCACAACTGCTGGGGGGCC
>NW_009260493.1:2530091-2539668 GCF_000687185.1 Egretta garzetta
TGAACGAAAATGGATTAATCTAGAATATCATGCCTCGTGAGCTGGATGCCAGCTTGAGATGGACACGGTACTCTGCTGCCGAAGTAGAGTCTTCAGGGCCCAATGGCTTCCCCAAATAAGATCGTCACCTTGTTCTTTCTGCTGTTCACCAAAATTTCTTTATGGCTGCTTTTTATCATCCACGTTGGGGACCGACAACTTATTTTACAGCTGTGCAGCCCATTGTTAACTTAATTTATTTTTTTTTCTTAAGTTAGTTTTAAAAGGGCAGTTTATAAGGCAGTTTGCTGCTTTTATGGAGCGATTTATGTTGCTATGTGCTGGTTAATATAATTTTTGTAAAATGACCACTTGGATTTTGAAATGTGAGTGCTTCTGGTTGCACCTTGGCTTCTTTCCATTAGTTGAATGGATGCAGCTTTCAGAAAAGCTGTGCATCTTTGAAGAAAAAAGCAGTAAAGTGCTCTAATGTTACTGTTTTATGGAGTGTTATATAGAAAAATCTAACTTTTAAAAATCCCTGATTAACCATTTTTAAAGATGTTATAAGAGAAGGTTTATTCTATGTGACATAGTTTGTAATAACACATTTAATGTAAAAAAGTGCCTTTCCCCATCCAGAGAGAGACCCAGGCAGTTTTGGTTCTTGAGGTGGGATACCCCGGAGGGCAGCCAGCGTTGGGGAGCATGGACAATGCTTGGCATGCTGCTGGGGTCTTTAACATCTGTGCAGAGCCGATGGGAGATAACAAAGCGGGGTCTAACACAGTATAAGCTGCGGTCCTAGTCTAACAGCACACAGACGAGGAGAGAGAGGTTATGGAAAGGGGCAGCGGAGCTGGTGCTCACCCCTGGTCCCAGGCGGGAGCAGGTCCCTCCAGCAGGCGTGGGGAAGCAGCAGGATGGACCCACACGTGGCGTCTGCTTGGGATCTGGTAACTTATGACGTGACATATACCCAGGGTTTTTTGGTCTTAAATCCTTCTGCCGTTTTTGTGGTTTGTGGCCCTTCACAGTTTGCTCTCGTTCTCTGGGTTGTGATGGACCCCTGCAATTTGGAAGGGAATGGGGCCCAGCCCTGCTCGTTTGCAGATAGCACTAGCACCCTGGGAAATGATCTTATCCAACTGTGTGTTTGCAGTCATCTATTTGTCTGCTTCCATGTAAGTACGTGTAAATAAAAGGAGGATAAGGCTACTAACTTTTTTCAGTCTTTTTCTAGTCCAAATTCCCTGCAAAGCACTATTTTCATTACTGTGCCGTGTACAAAGCATCCAATGACTTTCAGCATGTTGAACTATGAAATCAGCATGCCATTTAGAAGCTTTTCATACTTCTTGAACAATAAATTTTAACTTACCCAGGAAAATAAATATCACTTAGGATGCAACAGCAAAGTATCGCTGAAAGTGAGCTGTATTTCAGTACCCATCTTAACCGATTAAAAGATTTGTCATCATTATACATATTGTGTATGTATATGTGTGTGTATGTTTACATAAACATGTTAATATGTGTAAATACATGTGTAACACATGTAAAATTCATGTGTTACAAGAACACAGAATCCATACAGTTAATTTCTGTCTTCTAGTGTGATGCAAATGCCTACCTACCAGAGAATTTCAGCTTATTCTGCTGTGCCCTAAGAGGTACCTACAACAGGTCCAGATGGGAAGACTCACTTAAAACAAAAACCAAGATACCTGAACTAAACACCTTGCTTATGATCAGCTGAAATGAATTATAGGAAGGAGCAGAATGTTAGTTCATAATAGTTAATCTTTGTTATTTTTTGTTTAATACATTGTTAGGTCAATTGGAAAATATTAGTCCTCAATTGTCGCTTGGCTTAGCGCTATTTCTCTACATGTAAGTATCTATAATTTAGATTCTGAGGCAAAAATAACTTTATTTTGTTACTGATAAAAGATGAAACGTATTTGACTGACATTGTTGGAAATAAGCGATAAGAAACTTTAACAGATCTATCAATCAAAACAGCAGTTTTATTTCTTGTATTATTAGCTCCTGAGGCTTTGCTGCAGCGCGTGAGAGGTAATTTCTTACCGTAGGCTTTTCTTACTGTGCACTTGATGTACTTCTGGGGTGGGCGGTGAAAACTGTACATTTTATTTTGTTTTCAGTGTTTCAGTCATAAGGTTTTGATGATCTCAGCTTGTTCCTTTAGTAGTTATGTCTGGGTACGATCTGAGGAATCTTGGAAACCCGCTAAGGCAATAGGAAACAGAGGTCAGGAGAGAATGGAGTAATTTTTTAGACTTAAAAACATTGGGGGCGGGAGGGGGACAGAATTGCTCGTATAATGCCTTCCAAAAGCAAACGAACAACAAAACTTGAGAATTTCAAAGCCTCCTTTCCTTTTCATAGTTTTCTATCAGGGCTCTATATACATTTTGCGGCGCTGTGCTAGGCTCTGTTTGTGAATTGCGTTACGGATTACGTGAGTGATGCTTGTGGTGGTTTTTGATCCCTAGATCAATCCCAGTGATGGGAGTTTATTGAAGCCTCCAGTGGGTGAAACACGGGATGAGGCAGCAGAAGCTCCTTTGATAGTGCCTGGGTAGCTCATTAGAAGAGGTAGTGGTGTCATCCAAAAGAAGCTATTTGGGAACCACAGAGTGCAGTACCGGGTAGAACACTTCCCTGGCACTAACATGGACCCGGTATAAGATTTTTATTCAGAAAGAGAGAGGGAATTCCTCCCCCACCCCATTTTTTTCAAATAATTTTAAACAGCATCGGCCCAGATCCCCCCAACTTTGAATTTCAAATTATTCAGCTATATAAAAATGAATAGACACTGCTATGTCCAAAGCCTGGCACATGATTCCAGGGCTTTGATTTGGACAGAAACCTCTGTGTTCATGTAACTTTATGTAAATACGCACATGGACGCGCACACACACGTACACAATATACACACAATAAGAGTTTTCTTATCCCCAGTGGAAAAAGGCTTTTTGTGTTTCCTGAAAGAAAACCCTAGTATAAATTTATAAGAGGCTAAGCCCAAGATTTGGGATAGAGATGTTATTCTGAATTGATAAGAACAACTGTGAGTTAGAAAGAAACGTATAGGGAGAGTAAAAAATAACCAGTCGTTTCCACCTAACAGTACCATTTAAAAATTTGGAATTCAGAGAACAGCGTAGTATCTTTCTATCCGGGGAGAGCGCTAAACTGTGAGTGGCTTTGCTTTATGCTTTTTTAAAACTGTATTTGTTGTTCCGTGTTAAACGTGTTTCAAAGATGACAAAGTGATTTGGTATTTACTGAATAGTGCCCATGAGCAGTAGTTGCTGAGGCACGGTACAAAGTTAGCATTTTGGTGGGGGATTGAAAGGAAGCATGACCAGCGTTGAATTTTCAGCTTCAAAAAAGATATTCCAGCAATTCTAAGCAGACGGACTCTGCGGCTGGGGAGCAGAAAATGCTGCTGTTTGGAGGTCTGGAATTTTGAATTCTCATTTATTTTAAGTGTTTCAAAGGTAATAAAACACTTTCTGGGGGTCTAAATGAGCTGTAATGAATTTGATTTTAGGGGGAAGGGAATTTATTTCTGTGGTTGTTGCTTAATCAACATCTACTCTGCTGCTTCACATCAGCTTCTGTCCTTTCCAAGTGAATTAGTTCTTTGGGCAGCATGTTAAGAGGAAGTGTATTGTTCTTGGCAGGGCACTTGAATTTCTAATTACCAGATTCCTGCCTTAATTGCAATTACCTGGACACCCAGGCAGGGTGAACTTTTGGAAAAGAATGTAATTAGTGCAGAAGAAACGTCGCTGCCAACTGCTTGTCTGGATATCTACACTAAGCAGAACCTTGATGAGTTCACAACTCTACAGACAAGCTATCAATCCATTGAGATGCTGCCCAAACATTGTGCAAGTCTGTTGCAATGTGTATGGCTATTGTACGGCCTTAGACCCAGTGTGAAGTTAAAGACAACTACTGGCTTTTCTGCTCCCACCTGAATTCAGGGAGGAAGAGGACTGCTATGAGAGAAATGCCTTCAGTTTTCGTAGGTGCTCACCAATAAGGAGTTCATCAGGTGCGAAATTTGTTTAAGTAAATGGCAAGAGTAAATTGTGGTCTGTGTGAGATAAATGAGGTGCACGCCAAGTAATTTAATTCAGGGAAAAATAAACAGATTAGATAATTTCTTTCCAATAATGTTTGTAGTGAGCCATTCTTTGCATACAACTAGAGAAGGAAAATGTTCCCAGTCCAGAAGAAATCATGCAAAACCGTGCTTTTGAGTAGAAGTGGAGCCATAGTAAGGGTAGTTGTGAATACAGGTTGTAGCATATCCTGATTGTAAGATTGGCTTAAAGGCCTCCAGAAGGGTTTGCTGCATCAGGCTTTTATTGTCAGCTCCCTTGTGTTGAGTCACAGGAAAATTAAATGTAATTGATGAAAAATAAGGGAAAAGAAATCAAAGAATTGCTACTTAAATTACTGAAAACCGTATTTCTGTAATTGCAACATTTTAGTAATTCAGCTTTCAAATAATGTTGCTGATGAGGAAATTGAAGAACTTCTGTGTTAACACATTTTTTGTACTGGCACTTGAGTGCTTCGGGGGGCTTTGTTTCTTTCCTTGGTCACTTTTAATTAAAAGAAACAACATAGAAGCATTGAGGTGATTGATCCCTATGAGGTCAGGGATGGACAGACTTTGTCTCTATGGTGGTAGCTGGTTGTAGCATACCGGTGTCACTTACCGATGGACTGAAAATAAGAGAGGCTCTCAGATAAGTGCTGTCTGTTTGTAGAGAGAGAGTTATAAAACTGCTTTGTTCTTTCAGAAATGCAGTTAAGAGCACTTCAGATGAGCTGCTCGAATGCTAGGCTTCCCGAGCTCATGTAATGGTGAAAGGGTTGTGGTGGGAAGGGTGGTGGTGGTAAAACTCTTCCAGTTGCTTTGAAACAACACAGGAGTAGAGGAGATGAAGGAGGTGGGCTGATGAAGCCCTGGTGAATACTTAACTGGTTTAAATTCAGTTACTGGGGTGTTCAAGTCGTTAACAAGTACATCAATATGGTTTTTATTAACAAAAGTTTTCCTGTCATATATAGTGTGGTTGGCAGCAAGAGCTTATTCTCAGCCAGCCTGATGGTATAGACAAACCCTGGTCAATCAGATCCCAGGGGCTCTTGCCCATCCCTCGCTTTTGCCAAAATACAAGTGAGAATACTAAAGGCTTCAGGAGGTAATTCACAAGATTGAAGGTCAGCAAGCTTGATGGGCTCAGTACTGGGGGTTTTACACAGCTTTTAAATCTTGAATTTGTGAAGAAAAGGTGCTTTAAAAAGTTTGGCTACTGAAATGTTTTCATTGACATTTTTTCTCTCTGCTCCCTGTTTAAATTTGGCTGTTCTCAGTCTTACCAATCAGACGACTCTTTTTTTTTCTTTTTTGTTTTTTTTTCCCCAGGCATGCATCTTTGGAGAAAGTCACATTAGAAAGGTTTAGGGTTTTTTTCTTCTCTCTGTTTTAACCAGATTCATAGATTTATATGCTTCTTATGCTGGAAAATAATACATATTAGTATTGGGCAGAATATTGGAGAGGGAGTGCGTGACACTCGTGCACAGACAGACGAAAGTTTCAAAGACAAGTTGTGATTTTCAGGTGCTGATGCTGAAACACTGTGAAGAAGTCCCTTCTTTTCAAGCTTCTTGGCACTCTTGGAAAATTAGAGTATTTTTACGGGATCTCAATCACTATTAAGTTTGAAACGCCTTGGCAAGAGGCATGATAGCAGACATATTTTGAATGTCGGATAAGCAGTTTTTCCCTGTCCTTTGAAAATGGATAGGGAAGGGAAACCTAGATGTATTAAAAGCATTATATAAAAAGAAGCCAATTTGTCACTGTACGATTTCTTGCATGTGTTAATTTTGGTGGTCTTTCAACCGTAGCGGTGAAAGAGTTGCCTGTGTGGATATAGCTACCCTCCCTAGCTGTTGCAACTAGTCTGAATGGGCTAGGTGAGAGCTCAGTGACCACTAGCCATGGCCAGAGCTTCTGAAGACTGGCATCAGCCGAGGTGTTAACATGGCCTCGCCTGGTCGCTTCACACAGGAAAGCAGAGACCTTCTTAAGAGTTACTTTCCGCATTCTTACATTTTTTTTTTATTTTGCATGTTCACTGGTAATAAGGGGTATAATTCTTCCCCCCCCCATCTCTCACTAGGAACAAACACAGGGTGTCTTCTGTTTTCTCCAGTGTTCATATTTTTATGCCCTTACTGCATCTCTTCCTGTACTACTAAATTGACTGCCTCATACCTTTCTTTCCAAAAAAGCACATAGTGCATTTCAATGTTGAGGGCCGCTGGAAAAAAATTAAATTCACAGCTGCTTTAATACATGCATGGCAATGAGTGGATGGAAAAGCAGTACTTGTAACTGGCAGTTTTGCTGTTCCCTGTAAGGGTAGGTTAAGGCACAGATTCCAAAAAGCGAAGGTGGATCTGGACAATCTTTTAGTTCTCAGTTACAGCAGGTCTTCATATTCCTGGTTAGAGTCATGGTGCGTGAAATAATGAAGTACTAAGGTGTACCAAAAGCTTGCTTGGAATCAAATAGCAAATCCCTACCGACTTCCCAGGTGCTCAGAGTGAGCGGAAAGGCGATCTCTTCTGAGGATGAATGGGGACTGTTTGTCCTAGGATGATTGCTGGTTCTGCACCTAGGCTAGAATACATCTCCTAGCATGCAGGTATCTCTGTGCCGCCGAAGTGAACGGAGTAGGCATTATGATTTGCACTTTGCTTCCTTTTGTTTTGAATTCAAAGGCCATCCCTAATTGATGGAGGTTTCCTTTACGATGCACTTATTTTCAAATCCATCATGCAGTGCTTGCGCTGCCGCTTGCCTTCGTGGATGCGCTGGTCTTTGACCCAGAACTGGTAAATGAACCCTGCAGGGAAATCATTAGAGAATTGGAACGGTTGCGGTGGAGGGACCAAGGGTCAAACCATTACCTCCCTGTAGGACCGTCGACTTAAATTGGACTTCTTGCTTTTCGGAAGCAGGTCAAGTGTCAGGGACGGCTGAAGTGGTCAGGTACAAACCGAGACAGATCATGGACACAGTTTGGGGGTTTTAGCTTGAAAAATTAAGGCTACGCAGGATGGATTTAGTCTAATGATGCGGTCTCTGTTTCTCTCCTCTTTTCTCCCTTTAGAAAGCAAAAATAGAATCCTGAGAAGTCAATGGGAGCCAACACTCTGACATTAACGTGCTATTTGTGATCTTTTGACACACTCATAATTTTTTAGAGTAGTTGGTTCAACCTTTTTAGTCTTTCCTTGCAGTTTTCTTTGATTGAAAAATAACAAATGATATTTTGTAACAAAAAAATACCTCCATAATTCTTATGAGAAATACACCTCCAGCTCTTTTTTTCCCTTCCTCAACTGTTCTTTGCATAATTTTTTCACACTCTTAAAAAATGTAAAATGACCTTCTTCAGACTGTACAAAATAAATATTTCCTGCTCCTAGAGGAAAAACTGCACAGTAGTGCATCTATGGCAGTGAAATATACTGCTGAATACAAGAAAGCATTTAATGATTTGATTTAGAAATCTGAAGCCCTTGAAACATTTTTATAATGTTTTATATAATTTCAAGTATGTAACTATGTAAAGTAAGTTTGAGGTATCAAAAATGCCAAAAAGCTGTGGGTGTTATGCTGCTGAAATACCACCACAAACACTGAAAAACAGAACATTGTACTAAAAAAAAATAATAAGGAAAAAAAGCTGAGTCTGCGAAACCTGAAGTTCTTTTCACTGCGACTTCAAAGCGCTGCAGAGACCCCTTAGAAACTTCCTTCTCCTCGCTCTGTCCACCGTCGGTTGTAGCACACAGTGCTGAGTAGGTTTAAGTCACTTTCTGACTTTCATAAGGAATTCTCCCCTCTTGAAATAATTAACGAGATGCAAGAATTAACACAAATGCTCGTGTGAGTGAGTGGGCTGAAACCCAGCTCTTCTTTTGAAATGGGTGGCAGAGGAGTGTTTCTACAGAAGTAAATGTGTTTTGATCAGGGAAGATAAATTGATTGCAACGTGTGTGATAGGTAAATGTTTTTAAAATATTAGTTAGAGAAAATTGAGGAAAAAAATATGTAAGCACTACTTTGACTGGGGTATCCTGCTCTCGGAAATACCCATATTTGAGATCCACAAGTCAAGAAGACCTAGAGATCTCGGAAGTCAGCGTGAAACCGTTCAGCATCTCCAGCTGCAGAGGGACAGATCAGCCACGTGAGGAGAACTGCGCTGGATGGAGGGCGGCCTGCTTCATGGCTTGCAGTTCACAAAGCGGGCCGTCTTCCCGGTTCCATTCTCTTGTATCTTACTCTGTGGGTAAGGAGGAACAGAAATGCTAAGTTTTGTGCCATCATCCTTTGAATATAGTTTATTATGGCCCCTTCCCCTCCCCACCACACCCAGTTTGCGCATTCTTTTTCTGGAGGGTTCTTGTAATCACGGCGGTTTATCAGTAAGAAGGGAGAGAGAACATTGGAGTGAGGTAAGAGAGAGATCGTATTTTATCAGACAAAAGTTCCCTTTCTGCGGGGTGTCTGCTGGGCTCGTACGCTGCCTGCGGCAGGGACAACTCCTTTTGAGGCTGCGCAGCCCCCAGCGCGCCGGCAGCAGACAGCGGGATAGCCTGCTCGTTAGTTGATGAGGCTGGCGGCCCCCCACGAGGCTGAGCACGCTCCCCACCGCTGGCAGTGCTGTGGGTCTCTGCAGGCACGTGGGAGTGGGGTGGCAGGGCTGGCGAGGCCCAAAGCAAGATGGTGGAGAGTCGGGGAAACTCGGCAGAGGGAAGAGGCTAGAAACAGAGAAGGATCTCCATTTCCGTGCTTGCCTCAGGGGACTACAAGGGCTTCAAAGATGAAGAGGGGTTTGGAGCATCTCTCCTGTGAGGAAAGGCTGAGGGAGCTGGTGTTGTTTAGCCTGGAGAAGACTGAGAGGGGATCTTATAAATACTAACAAATATCTCAAGGGTGGATGTCACGCCGACGGAGCCAGACTCTTTGCAGTGGGTGCCCAGTGACAGGACAAGGGGCAATGGGCACAAACTGAAACGAGGTTTCAGCTGAGTATGAGGAAGAACTTCTTTACTCTGAGGGTGACACATGCTCTAGGAGAACCTGTTTTAGCAGGGGGGGTGGACTGGGTGATCTCCTGAGGTCCCTTCCAGCCCCTGCCACTCTGTGATTCTGTGGTTAGAGCCTGCCCAGTGCCCTGGCGGCACCTTGCCTACTGGTCAAAGGAGACCAAGGAACTGACCAGCTGGAAACTATTATCCTTTACCAGCTCCTTCCACTTCAAGCAGGCTTGGAGCCCAGAAGCACCCCATTGCTGGTGTGCAGAAAGCAAGCGGCTTCCCTGGCACCTTCCGTGTTGGGTCTGGTAGAAGCCACCTTGATAGGGTCAGCAATTTGGAAAATGTCTCCGTGTGTCCCGGGGGGGGGAGAGGCTGCTGTCCTCCCCTCGGGGTGGGCTGCGTTGAGAAGGCGTGCGCA
>NW_009260493.1:2539885-2555095 GCF_000687185.1 Egretta garzetta
AGCCCGCTGCCCCGAGTACAGACCCTGCCGGAGCATGGAGGCAAATGGGAGCAGGCTGGCAGCCACTAAAAGTTAAATAGGGAGATTTTTTATTCACGAGGGCTTTTCCAGCTACTCCTGATGTTGATGATGATGAATGGTGTGTAATGAAGGGGTGCGCAGCTGAGAGAAACAGTTCTTTGAACATGGCTTTTCTGCTGTAGCGCATCAGGACTAACAACCCGACGTGCTTTGATAGCAGGTGATGGGATAGGAAGCAAACTGGAAGGAAAATGATCTTCCTGAGCTTCTCACAGAAACCATACAAGGCACCAGGGCTTTTGCTTGTCAGTCATGCAATTTGCTTTAAAAGGTGAGAATTCAAGATAGCACAGATTATAGTGACGATAACGTTGGTCAGATTTTAGCCCACTAGAAAGACAAACACAACTGCTTAATGAACCAGTGCATTAGTGTTCATTCAGTGCAGTTCACAGGAGAGAGCAGTATTTTGGGGTTTTTTGGCAGGTGAGTAATTCCATTCTCTTACCACCTCTCTTGTGTTGGAAAGGATGGTGACTGAGCAGCATTCTTCCTGCTGCCGGGCATCTCCTGGTATCCCCTGTATAACGTCAGTCCTGTTATTTTACTTACTTCTAATTTAATAGTGATGTTTCCAAGATCATGAACCTTCGAGCTTTTTTTGCATCTTTACATTTTTGCTGATCTCTAAATTTCCCCTAATATTCTGAAAAGCCCTACATATGCAACTTGAAAACAGTATGTGCTACATGATAGAGTTAATTTATTTCAACTGTGTCTAGTTTTACGCAGAGCTCACTTCTCAGTCATTTATATAGGTATTAATATAGGTAGGTAGGTAGGTAGGTACATGTGTGGGAGAGGTGAGGTGTTTTCACTTGGCTGTTAACTTCTGACAGGAGACGAAGGACCAGCACTTGAGATCTTAAGAACTTTTCCCTCCCTTCTTTGCTCATTTGTACCCCAAGAGCTACTGGTACTGCCCCTTCTCTGTTTTAAAATTCAGTAACAGAGGAAAGTTAACACTAAATGTCATTTTATAATTGCAGTAATGATCACACAGCTGTGCTTTCCTAGTTGTATAATGCACGTCAGGATCAGTTTAGGCACTCAGCCTCATTTCCTGCCCAGGTGTAATTTTGGTGGCCGTTCTTACAGCAGGAAGGCTCTCCTCGTTTATTATGGCCACCGCCTGACGGAGCCCAGCGTAGAAGGATGTTGCAGCTCTTGGTTAGCTGCACGTAAGCTTTTGGCAAGTGCAAGGAAGCACGCGTGGGCGCATATGGGCAGGGTGGCTGCAGACAGCATGGGCAGCTCATGCATATGTGCCCCCGTGTGCATAAAAATTAATAATAAAAAAATAACTTAGGTGTGCCTTTCTTCCTTAAGAAATGTTGTCTTTATTTATGAGCATGTGAAATTCTGAGGAGGAGCTCTTACACTTAAATGAACCTGCGAGCAGCCCATAGAAAAGCAAGTGCCTGCAGCGCTAATAATGAGAACTGACAAGGCGATCCTGCTGTGTTTATTTATGACCTTCTGCCTTTGTTAGCTCTTGTGAGAAATTCCTCTCTAACCATAACAATATTGCTGGAGCTTGGCACTGCGCTGAGGAATCCTACGGCGTCCCGAGGCCGCTCACTGGCACGGGTACAGCTCACAACAGATTGGCACGGTTGTTGAAATTTTCATATGTTTTTCCTTTATTTATTTCTTTACTTAATGCATAAGGCTGTTTGTTCCTTTGGTACATTTGTTTGTTCTGACAAGCACCCTTCAGAAGTATTTGGGGACTTTGTGAAGATCCCAACTTACTGATTTGCTTTTTTTCCTCCTATTGGTGGTCTGTCTAATGAATAACTCAGAGGATAAAATGAGCTTTGGTTTGATAGTTCCATCAGGTAGTGCTTCTTAGAAGTTCTGAGGTAGGCGTGGTTTTTTTTAAGAAAGACAGCAGCGTATAAATGCTGGCCCTGTTTGTAGGCTTCAGTGTAGAAGACTGACCATGAACAGGGGACTGGGACAAGTGCTCAGGCAACACTGCAGCGAAGCGGCAACGACCTTACAAGCCACGCAGCAAAACTTTCATCAGGTTAAGAACCATCTTCTTCTTGAGCAGTATGTCTTACAGACCATGCCCTGACACAGATGGCTGTTTTCCCATCTTTCTATCACACGCATCCCCCAGAACTCTCAGCCCTGCTCCCTGAGCTGTGTAACACAGCTCAGACACCGGCTTGCAGGATGAAGAATCATCAATAGGTAGGGCTGCACTTGAAGGTCTGGCAGGGCTGAAGTCCCTTTTTGCTTCATCTTGCAAAGACCCAGATGCAGCCACTCACAAGCGCTGCAGTTCCTCAGGCTGCTGCGTGTGACGTGGGGTTTCCATGGGGGACCAGCAGCAGCAGGAGAGGAGGGGAAAGGATCACTTTCCCCTTACAAGCCTTGCAGACCCTCTTTCAAAGAGGCTTCCAGCTGAAGCCCTTTTTTACACCTCTGTCATGTTACCTGGTGTGTTTTTTCGCACCATGTATGAACACACACAAAATTCAGTGCAACTAGACTAGAGCTCAGTGGAGGAAAAAAGTTCTTTTTTACTCTATTTACAAGTATTTCATACAAATGGCTTCCAAATGCTCTGTTTCTGTGGGCTGTGGTACTGTAGTGATGCTTGCTGGAGGGAGGGGGGGACACATAGGGACACAGCCTGGCAGGTGTTGGGGAAGGACAGTTGGCACCTTGAGTGAAGGGCTGGGTAAAGCACTGTTGTACAAGAGGGCAGATGGGAGCACCCTGTTCTGCAAGGCTCCACCAAGCGTCCACCTGTTGTGGTCCACGGAGCATCAGCTGCATTTTTGCTGATCACAGTCGCTGTACACTGAACATCCTACCCCTGCTTTCTTGGAATTTTTTCAGAGCATTTTTATTAGCATTACATTGAATTGGTGGTTCTGTGCAATACCAGCTTCCCCCCTTCAAGCCAAGGAAAATTTCGGAGGAACAACCTACTGAAAGCTTTATCTAAAAGATCTTGGGACTCCCTGTCTTTTCTTTGATAAGAAAAAGCTGCAACATTGAAGCATGCTCAGGCACTCAAAAAAATCTGGCTTTCACACTTCACCACGTAAGTCTTTTTCTTTCTATGACATATTAATTAAAGAAAGTAATAACTGATCTGTGGCTTGTCCTGCAGGTTGCGTAGTCTACACAGTTTAACACTTCCACAGTGATTCTTCCACATCTCTTTTCCTTTGTTGGATTTCAAGAGTGCATCTAAAATTATGAACCTGTTGGATAAAGATGAGCTTAATTCACTTGAACGATAAGGACAACCCTGTTGTTATCTTAGCCTCGAGATACCTCTTAGCAAAGTTTGTAAGCCATGGCTAGGACAGCATGCTTAGCAGTAGACAGGGGAGGGTGTTAGCCTTTCAGATTTTTTTCCTAAAGCTTAATTGAAGTACTACAAGTTACCCTTCCTACTAGGGTAATCAAGACATTATTTCAAAAGAATTCTGAGGCCGAGACACTTTTCTGGGATTTCAAAAGCCTTTTGAAATTTATAGAGAGCTTTCTGAAATGCGAGTTCCACACGAGTCTGTTAAAGCCGTATCATCTCAAAATATCGCGTTCCCTTGCCACTCAATTATTTTGCACAATAGCATGCCCAACCAGCACTGAATTACTGCGAGGAGATGTGAATTCCAGAACTTGGGGTGATGAGGGAGCCTGGTTCTAGCTGGCATGTGCAAGAAACGATCTGAAAGTTTATTTTCTGCTTTATTACTGTCTTGGATTTCATTTCCCAACCTTTTCCCAGGTTACTGGAAAATGAAGAGGTGGGAGGGGTTGAGTGAACAGCTCTTGAAGCGTAATTGTTCACTTTTGCTGCCGTGGCCCATAAACCTTGGAAAGGAGTAAGCACTTCGTGTGCGTGGCGGGGGGTGTGGAGCGAAGCAGAGTCAGAGCAATCACAGCCCCGTTCCTTCGTGCTTTGCTGGTTGTCGAACTACGCGCCGCTGGGGTCGCGGTGGGTTCAGAAAAAGGAAAGGGAAACAAAGAGGGAGGAGGATGAGAGATTCTGGTGTGATGCTGAGAGAATGAGCCTGGAGTGGGAAATTAAGCTGAATTTGCTGCAGTAAACGTTACAACACTCATTTCTGCCCGATACCCCAATGTAACACTGCATATCCAGTTTGTTCCAGTTTTGTTGATTATTACTTAATTAATTAATTAACATTGTTCTCTGAGGCAAGTCACCTTGTTCAGTTCCTTAAAAAGGAAGCCTTTCTAACAGTTACTGCTCTTTTTGGTGCATACATTTTTCTGCTCCTTTCAGCTTCTGGTTCAGGAGGAAAAGGTGGAAAGTTATTGGAGCACCTGTGTTTTTGAAGTCTAAGATGGGTCTGTGGCTTATTTACCATCTCATTGAATGGTGGTATTTGGTTACAGGGTGTTGTGGGAGAGAGAAGAAAGAGACACAGTATGATGCATGCACAAACCCTAAGCTAATGAAAAACTATGTTTTGTAGATCCTTATTCCCACGGTAACCTGCTGGGACATCCTTTTTATCAAACCATAACTCTACAAAGGGTATTAATATGCCAAAAAAAAGTCAAGTGCTGTAGATCAAGAGCTTTTAAACCTTGGGCATACAGGTGTATAGGTTCATCGGTTATTTAACCCTTTATTGTGGTCCACACATAGGTAGCCTTGGGCTGCCAGAGCAGCTCACTTGTTATCAACTTGCCTAATTTGCTGTGGGATGAAAAGATCTGCTTTCGGTGATCGGTGGGGCAGCTGATCGTTGGACCAACACTTTTTCTGTTCGCTAACCTGCAGTCTCCAAATCAGAGAGCGTTGTAGGTCCAAACTTCTTAACAGCACGGCTAATGCCTTCTGAATGCAACGTGGGATAGTCTGAGAAGCGCATGTGGAAAGATGATAATTTACCATTGCAGAATAGGTGTGTTGTGACTCAGGATATTGTCTGTAATAGTAAACAGTAAGTTGGTACGTTGAGCTGTGTGAGGTTGTGTGGTTGTGTTTAAAGAGCTTCTCTTACATGAGCTACCCTGCATAGACCCATTGAGAATCTGCACTGCAGTCACGTGTGGGCGTACTGCAGGATAGACCTGGTGTGAATTTTACCACATTTCATGTTACAGTATTCTGAAGTGGTCTTTGCTCCTTTTTGCTTGAGCCACACCTGCAAAATCTCAGGGGTTTTAGTATGTGGTCTCAGGATAGATGGTTTGTGTCTGACCACATGTGCTGCAAGTTTCCGAAAGTAGGGTAGCCAGAGTAAATTAAATAAAGGCAGTAAGAAATAATTTCTAATGCCTATTGCTGCTGCTCCTGCTAAAATGGTAGGTCTCTTTCCGATCTACTGACCCACATGTTCTTTTGGTAATGTCTTGTTCTTTCTCGTATTCTTTTGCTCAAATCCACATTTATCTTTCTTGCAATTCAGGACTCCTCTCCTTGCTTACTTGGTCTGATTTCTTTCCACATCAGCTGTGAAAGCAGAACAGGTAGGTAATGGAAGGGGGGCTAGCATGCACGTGCTGTTTTCCTTGTGGCTGTGTGATGCTGGATTCAATGTGGCCAGGGGCACGGCTGGGAACGTGGGCTGGGCTGGTGAGCCAGGGAGTTGCCCAGTGGCTGTTCCAGTTCTAAGCTTGCTGCGGAGCAGGAGGAGGATGGTAATCCCCAAAATAATATGCTCCGGAGAGCTTGAAAGATTCTGGATCGGTGCATGTTTTCCTTCAGCCAGCTTCCTCTCTGTTGTATCCTGCCAATTTAGGCTGTCTTCTCCCTGGGGAGGTAGCTGTAGGCTACATGATGTGGAAAATGGTTGTAATCCAGAGAGATGCGAAAGAAGGAAGTTGTTATGTCTCACCTCGTTGTCCTTTATGCGAAAAAAAAACCTTAACGGAAGGGATTTCGTGTTTGGGATGGTTAAGATTGGCACTGAGGAAACTATGGATGGGAAGTAATATGACTATATTTTATTAGGTTGCTGTTACACAAATGCAACTTTTCTTCCTTCTTCATAGGGGCAATTTGTTGTGGTTTTCATTGATTTGGTTGTTTTAAATGCTGATGATTTATTGATGATAAATAGCTGATGCTATAGCTACAGGAGTTGTTGGCTGAGAATTTTTCTTTGCTACAATACTGAAGGAATAAATGGCTCCTAAGGGTTCGTGGCTTTTTGGTTTTAAATTTTATTTCCAGAAATTCTACGTGCTAAGCATTCTCCTTCAGAGATAAACAGTGAAGTGTGTATCTTGAGAGATGCTGTGTTATTGTTTTTCTGTTCTGGAGATTTACTGTTTATTTTCGATATTAAAAAGTGTTGTTGTCAGACAAGCTGTGTGTCTTACCTGTTTACAGTCCTTGTTAGACTTTGTCAATTTGTTTTGATAGCACATGGGTCATTAGTATTTATCGTTTCATACAGGGGAGTTGATGTTTGTAAACTAGCGACTTTTTTTATGCCATTAAGAAGATTTCTTGATGCAGCTGGAGACCTCAGGAGCCCCCTTCCCGTTACCTGTCAGGCAGCTGCAGACCCCGGAGTGAGTGGCACTCGGCATGGTCAGGGAGGTGTACGGTTGTCTGGGCTTTTGTCTGGTGGCTCGAAGCTACAGTGTCAGTCTTGAATTTCTCATCGCCCTAAGTTGTTTTTGCTCTAAAGTTCTTGTCTGGACAAGCAAATAAGATCCCGTCGTGGATCAGCGTGGGCACAGAAGTGTGACCATATCCATCTTAGCAACTTCTCATCCTGTGTCTGAGATGCAGGCATATCAGGTATTTTATGTTTAAAAACCAAAAAAGCAAACCTTCCTTTGCTCTTGCCCCACTCTCAGCAAGTATTTATTTATTAGGACTAACACTTCTTTTAGAAACAATGTTTTCTGTGCACTTCTAATCAGGGGGATTTTTTAAGACTGAGAGTGAATTTCATATTGAAATTACGAGTAAGAACTGTCCCAAGCAGTCATTTGCTTAGCGATTAGGTCGTAAGCTGTGACTTCAATCTGTTTTTCCAGGTTGGCTTTTTGTGGATAATTTCTTGAAGACGGATGTAATTCTGGGATCCCATAGGTTGAAAAGATGGCAGGCAGAGCACTGGTGCTGCATTGTTTGCTGACGCTGTTTCTCAGTTGCTAGATTGAGTACAGGGCTTTTGGGGAAAAGATTTTGCATCCTTGGGGACTTCCCTGTATAACTTCTCAGAGAAAATATTTGATAATACTGATCGGAGTCCTTGCACCAGCATTCAGTAACCCAGTTATTTTGGGAAGCGTGTGAGGTCTGCAGAATGAAGGGAATGTGTTTCCCTGGCGAGTGGTGCTTTGTCACTAAATTTAGTGCAAGAAGCTAGTGTTTTTATCATCTACTTCGAATCTCCTTCATCTGGAGTATCACATGACTGGCATACCACATAGAGGTTAAAATTAAAAATACGGTTAGACACTAAAACATCTAGTAAGTGGAATAAAGTAAGACTGACAAGTACTGTGACCAACTAAAAAAGTACCCAACTATTGTCAAAATTTGGGTTTGTCTTGCAAGTAAGCTTTTAGTATGAAACAAATCCTCTCCTTACAGTAGCACGTTCTGAGGTAGAGTTGTGCCCATCAATAAGAGCTGAGCTTTTTCCTCAAGGAAGTGTTTGAAGTGGAAGTGATCTTGTTTACTTTTACTTCTCCAAACCTTGAATTAACAAGATTCAGAGAATGAACCTTGTTTTCTGTCCTGATTTCATTTCAGTAAGGGGTGTAAAAGGCACTTTGGCAAAAATGAAACAGCAGCCTTGCTGTCTTCTGCTAACAAAGAATTTTTTAAGGATCTGCGTTGGGTATGTTTGGCATGCCTTGCTGGAGGTCGCAAGGTAGCTGGCGTGGAAGGAAGACACCCGTGTAGGGGGTAGCAGCCTTTGAAAGTGAAAGGGTTTTCCTCGTGGTCCCCATCGTTGCTGTGCCCGTGTGTTTTTCCAGTTGCACAGGCGATGGGAGGCTGTTAGCTCGCTCGCTGCCTCGACAATGTGACCAGCAGGGCCTTTGGAAGACTTCTTGAAACATGCTATTATAGGCTGCTTTGTGATGAAAAGAGGTCTTACAAATATCTTGAAATTTAAACAGAGCTATTGTGGGTTTTCCCTTTGTGTGCGTATGTGTGTTTGTCAGCCAAATCATTTGTTCAAAGTTAATCTCAATTACAGAGCATATTGTTCATAATCCCCCATGGCTCCAAAACAATAGCAGAGTGTATGTCTGCTTGAATATATATTTACATACTTACATGTAAAATAATGTTTGCGTGTATATACAATTTTACTTCTAAAGTGGTGATTCATGTTAAAGAGATGGATATTTCATGCAGGATCCTGTCTTTTGAGCAGCACCGTCCTCCATGCTAATAAAAATACTGCGGGAAGGCCTGAGTGGAGTGAGCAGGACTTTCATCCTGCAGCCAGCCAGCTGCTGCAGTTCCCTGTGCATAGCGCTAGGATCCGCGCTGGCAAAACGGATGGTAGGGTAGAATCTGGGGTTCTTCGAGACCAGGAGGTTTTCTGTGTCTTTATTTCTAAATACACTACAGTAACCTGTGAGTGAACTTAGGGTGCAGTGTAGCGGCGTAGGAGCTCAGTTAGCAAGGTGCTCCACACTCGCCCTTCTGACTGATTTCAGAGAAGGTGCTCATCATTTTTCAACCGTAGATGTTTAGCAAGGGATCCCCGTAGTAAAATCTTTATTTCTGTCTGCTGAGAGACTCCTGAGCAGAACCGGCAGCTGCGTGAGGTGTTTGTGGTGTAAAGTTTCGCTCTGTGGTGAATGCTCGAATCCTGTCACACTCTCTGGGTAAAATTGTGGTGGTGGTACCAAGTTACTGTAGTCTCCTTTTTGTTCTTTATGGGATCTAGGTGTACTCCTTGAGTAAGTTAACGTTGTTATATTCTAGACGGGTGTTTGCATTTTTTTTCTTGTGCTGTCTTTGTAAGTAACTTTGGGTTTCCTGGCTCTATATAAAGCAGTTGGCTTCCTTCTACCTTCTACCCCTTGCTGGCCACGTTGCAGTAGTAAATTGGTGTGCTGTTTCAAGGGTGTCTCTTCTGTCAGCCTGATAAGATCATACCACCAGGAAGGCATAACATTATAATCCCAAGCACAACGTGATCCTGTTCATTTTAAGCTGTTGTACTTGTCAGAGGGACAAGAATAGAGGTTGTGCATGGGTGGAAGGTGAGGCTAGGAGTGAAGATAGTCAGAGAAAAAGCGCTTTGCTAACAGAGATAAATCCTGTGCGGGGACTTCTCAGTTTGTAATCAAGGTATTATCTAGAAATGAACTTGGAAAGCCGGCTGGGATGTCCTGAATAATACAGCATGTAAAACTGACATACAGAATACAGAACCGTAATATGGATTTGTGACAGGGGAAAAAATTATTTTGTCCTTCATTTTTTCTTAGATTTGGTACCACATTTGAAAATATAGTCATACCAATACCATAGAGAAGAATAATAATATTACAAGAAACAAGAGATTTCTGGTTATTCTAGACTTGCTACATTTTACTGGAAGAAACGAGTGCTTTCCAGAAAATGCCTCTGAAAAGAGGCAAAATTTAAGGCACGCCTTAGGGTACGGGGACTTCAGCCCCTTAAAAGAATCCCAGCAATTACCTAACCTGCCAACTTTCCAACAAGATAAATGGAAGCACTGTAGCTTGAAGGTGCCTTGGTTTGAATGAGATGCAGTAAGTAAGGTCTCTCTGTTCTTTACAGGCATCATAGATCTGATAGTACTTATAAAGGAAGAATAGAGTTGGTGCCCTGCTGACTAAATTGTCCTCTAGAGGAGTATTAGTTACAGAGCTTCTTTGTTAACTAGGCTGTATGCTTAAACCACTGTGAATTTCTCTTATTAGTAGGCTTTTTAATAGCTTTACATATGGATATGCTAAGTAAATGCAAGTATAGCCATGTAATTTACCTATATAATGTGTACGTGTACAGTATTTTATACATAAATAAATGTTTGTGATGTGGAAATTGCACATGACTTCATTACTGCTCTGTGGAACTGTGGTAAAAGCAAGCATTAAAATACTGATAATAGGAGAACAGTAAGTTGACTTCTGCTCTTTCTGTCCAGGTGCTTCACATAAAGTCTTTCTTCTCCTTCTCTTTAATTTCCCAATTAGCTTTTGTGGATAACAGAGGTGTTTCTAAAGCCTTTGTATGCTGGAAGTTTCCCAGTCGCTCGCCTACTCAGGCTTTCTACCTTAGAAGACTAGGTAAGGCCACGAAGTGTACGTTAACAAAAAATACAAAGTAATGATCTGCAAACCACCCTGCGCGGAACAGCTGATATTTCTCATTTTAGCCCGCTGTAACACAAAGTAAAGGTTGCGCAGCACAGCCCAGGCATCTAGACAGGCGACAGCCTTTCGTGCTGTCCTGAGAGCAACCTCCTTATCGGCTTTCTTGATGGGTCTGAGGCATGAACGCTACCATAAACATCCTCGGCAGATGAGTTGATTGCAAAGTTTCCGGGCCTGGGCAGGAGATCCTGGTGCTCGCGCCCAGCTTAGCTGGGCTCAGCCCGCCTGGCTGCTCCCTCTGCTGCTGCTGGGAGAGGATGGCCTGGCGTTGCTCTCTAAATAGACGGGCATCATGCGAAATTCCCTCGTTATTCTTCCGCTTTTGTGAAGGGGTTGCATCAGGTTGGCGAGGAAATCCCTGGAAGGCAGGCGCTTGAGGAAACGCCTGGGACACGTCAGTCACTCCACCCCCCCACCGGAGGCTGGGGAAGTCAGATGCGACCCGATGGGAAAAGTGAACTTCGTTCCTGTCCCCGAGTTCTTCCCCATGCATGCATGCTCAGCCAGCTGGGGAGATGCTGTGGGGGAGCGTTCAGGTTTTGCCTTGGCCTCTGAAGAGCAGATAATTTCATCATGGGCAGTGCGAACTGCTTCATGGCTTCTTGTTACTTGAGCTTTTTTGGTTTTCAAGTACTTTCATGGCTTGCTGAAACAAATGAAAGCTTTACTCCACACACCCCTTTTAAAAAATCTTTGTTATTCTAAACATAGAACCCTGTGTTTTCTATATCTTCTATCAGTTGGGTGCCTATCTGGTTTTTTTATGCAGAATTTGTATTCCTTTAGAATAGGCTGTATTCTGTCGAATTCGGTTTTCAGGGGTTTATTATATGCTTTTCAGTAGCATTTGTTTTATCAGCACTTCCTGCAGCATTTGTTACACATCACGACGACAGCGATGTGATTCCATTTAGAAGAATGCCGTATTATGTATGGAAAAGCAGTAATTGCTTACCTGTTTGCCAAATACATTCTACTGTGAAAAATCTCTAGCGTTGCTCTATACAGTATCAAATGGTGTTATTTCTTGTTTACATTTTCTACAGTTAATAGTTTTGAAAAAGAAACAATGAAAATAGTTTATTGCCCATTTCACAATTAAATTGCCATTTGTAGGGATTTGGAAGTCTACTCTTGAGTGAATGCAGAGTCCATGTATAGATTGATGTTTCAAACTTAATTTTTGCTTTTCATATGCCTAATGAAACACGCGTACCATTCTGTGCTTGTCAGAAAAAGCAAAATTAACCTGTGGTGAGTGTTGTGCTTGAAGTATTAGTGGAAATTCTTTGGAAATAAGGTCTGCGAGGTGTCCTGCAGAGAGCTAAGTCGGGTGGGTTCTGTTTACTACCTTTAGGCATGAGGAAGAGGAGTAATATGTAACATTCTAGGTGGCTTCTAAAGAATGTTATTGGTGTTTAAACTGTTGATCCTACTCTTCCCATGGCTCAGAAGACTGACTGTATCTGTCTCTTAAGGGAGACTGGCTGTGAGCGTCCCTCGTAACAGAGCTAGTCAGCATCAGGCAGGACTCTAAATACACCACTCTGCGTTTCGTCCAAGTTCTGTAACTTCTGAAAATAACTTCAATTTTTGTTACAAAAATTAGGCAGCCATGAGGCTTTGCTTCCTGAGCTCTTTGCTCAGGCAGAGCCCAGTTCTTTTTGTGCTGCTCAGGCAACCGGTCCCATTGTCTATGATCCAACCACTTGCATCAGCCAGACAGGCGAAGTCAGAGTAACACACGCTGTCATCCCAGTTATGGGAAGCCTCAAAGGTCATTTAATGACCTGTTTGGTGGGTGAGGTAGCTCTCTGCCTCCTGTTTGCGCCTTAATTTGCAGATAGAAATAGTGAAGTGTTTCTGAACTTGTGCCTTGCCAGTAGTCAGAGAAGCACAGCTACCTTTGCGCTTTTCAGTTTGTATGAGATTTTTCTGCAATGCTTAGGAATTAACATTTTTCCTGCCAGTTCAGGGGCATGCACTTGCTTTGTCACAGCATTCTTGGGTTTTCATGTCTGATTTTACAATGATGTAAAAAACCAAACAAATCCCACAGATACAAAGACTAGTGTAACTCCCATGTTGCAGCTTTAGGGAGTATGCCCAGCAATTTGGTAGTTACAATTCAATGTGCTTTGCCCTACGGAGGGAATTTCGCATTGAAGACGCAGCGGTTATGAACAGACATGGAACAACTGTTTAGCAGTGTATTCAAATGGAATTGAAGAGAAACTCTGAGTTGTACACTGGTAGTTGATGGAAATAGAGAAGCAGCCTGCCTTGCTCCAAGGTGGCCGGTGGGTCCTGCGCTGTTGCTGAGGGCAGGGCCCCGTCTGGTGTCTCTTCTGCAAGGTGAAGGAGCCGCACGCGGCTGTTAGAAGGGCTGCATATTTTACACCCTTCTTCTCTCGTTTTGGTGATGGTTTAAAGAGTGAAGTGTATAAGCTGTGATTGTAACAGTAGCAAACCCCAAAATGAAACACTGTGTGAAAGTGAAACTGATGTATCATTTTCATTAGTTTTAGTATGCTCAGGCAGAATTTGTGGGATTAATTTTGAAAGCTTAATCCAGATGGAAAAGGTTAAATTCAATGTTGAGTGAATTTGGTTCCAATTCATTTGTTGCCACTGCTTGTTCTTTTTCTTGAAAGAATTAGAGATTAAGCGGAGAATTGTACATACTATCCTTGTTTTCTGCCATCACTTAGCTACGTGAACCAACGTTAAAGACAACCTCTTGATTAACCTGCTGCAATGGATGTCGTCACTGTGCCAGCTTGTGAGTCCTGTGTCCTGGGTATTAGTTCATATGACTACTTACATTCTTTTTTCCTTTTTCCTCAGGATTTATCTGGATCCATTGATGACTTGCCGACTGGAACCGAAGCAACCCTGAGCTCAGCCGTTAGCGCATCAGGCTCTACGAGCAGCCAAGGGGAGCAGAGCAACCCTGCACAGTCTCCGTTCTCCCCTCATGCTTCTCCACATCTCTCTGGCATCCCAGGGGGCCCATCGCCTTCCCCTGTAGGCTCTCCCGTTGGAAGCAACCAGTCGAGATCTGGTCCCATTTCTCCAGCGAGTATTCCAGGTAAGTTTGTTCCAACAAACAGAATTAAACCGATAGATAGGTTTATTACGAACAAATACTTCTGTATTCCAAATTAATTTATTTTCCGATAATCCTGCGTTTTCAGGGCCTTTTTCTGTGAAAAAAATTGCTATGTTAAGCAGGGGTAAATTCCATCGAAACTTCAGCTGCCAAGCCCTCAGAGTGTTCAAAATTCTGAACTTGACTCCACATATGTGTTTGATAAATGTCTTTACCATTGACCAACGCAAATACTTGATCGTAATTTTTGCATTTGGTTTGTGTGTCATCTATCTGTCACATATTTCTCTCTGTTGTTCACAGGGTCCTTTTTTTGGTTTTACTGTGTATTTTTGTAGCTTTTGGCTCTTGGACTTGTATGGCGGTTTCAGACTCGCAGATTGAGGCAGAGATTTTCCAGCCCTGTGCTGTGATAATGTAATTTTGGACAAGAGTACAGAATATTGTATGAGATACTTCTTAATATTTGCAAAGGTCAACAAGTTACTAGGAATCCAGCCCCACCAGTAATAATTGAAATGCCAGTGGCATGCTTGCCACTCGCTCTCTTGTGCCACATCAAGTATGACACACATTCATGCACATTCAGGAATTTGTGGAAATCTGGTAAGATACCCAGAATTAAAAAAAGGCATGCATTAATTCTAGTTCTTACCTTGTCCCCACCCATCTGGCATGTCCTTGCAGGCGGTCAGGCAGCAATGTGTACTTGGTATTTCAGATGAGTTTATTCTCTCTCTGATGCTCAAATTTTTGATTATTTTCTGACATTTTGAATACTTGGGGAATTCCTAAGAGTAGGACAGTGCTGATGCTGTTCCAGGGATAACATCAGTCGCTGAGAAAACCATGAAAAAAATCAACATGGAGCTCTGTTAAAAGAAACAAAAGCAGTGATGCCTTTTCACTAGATGTGCTGTAAACTAAATGCAGGTTAAAATTGAGTGAGTAGCATATGTTTTGGTATTCAGTAAAAAGCTACCTGTATAAAATATATGTCCTGCTTTGTATACAGAGGTTAAAGTAGGTAAGCAAAGGGGGGAGCGAGCTCAGGGCGTGCAGCAATGTTGCATAGTAAACGTGGTCTGAGCGTGTCGAGCCCTGATGCTGCATGCATGCCCCGCAGTTATTTCTTCCCTTTCCAGCCGCTCTGACCGGCAGCACGTGCTCAGGTGGGGCAGGAATAGCGGGGACAGCAGCAGGACTGGAGTATTCGCATTACGTGCAGTACGGCAGCTTTGTATTTTCAGTGTATTTCCCAGTACGTGGCGCAGAAGCCCGTTCCTGTTGTTGAGTGAAGCCAGATAGTTCACCTAGCTGGAAGGGGGGTAACATTTTCCCACAGTCAGATTCGAGCAAGTAAATATAGCTTTATTGTAGCCGTGATCGATAAGGATGGGAACAGGACAGTGTGTCAGGGAAAGTAATAACTTTCATGAAACCAATTGATCCCTGTGGGGTAAAAATAGAAGGGGTGTGGGCCCAAAGGTCAGTGTCAGCATCTCTTCATCACTTCAGCTGAGCCCAAAAGAGCATTTTTGTGACTGGCCTGGTGAAAAGTATTGCCTCTTCATACAAACCATGCCACCATTTTGCGTGGTGGTTTTCTGCTCTGCTGCGGTAACACAAAAGCAACTCTTCCTCAGGAAGGATTTTTATGAATGGCGTTAAATCAAAGT
>NW_009260493.1:2555374-2560745 GCF_000687185.1 Egretta garzetta
GTTGAAAATAGTTTTATTGTAGCCGTGATCGGTAAGGATGGGAACAGGACAGTGTGTCAGGGAAAGTAATAACTTTCATGAAACCAATTGATCCCTGTGGGGTAAAAATAGAAGGGGTGTGGGCCCAAAGGTCAGTGTCAGCATCTCTTCATCACTTCAGCTGAGCCCAAAAGAGCATTTTTGTGACTGGCCTGGTGAAAAGTATTGCCTCTTCATACAAACCATGCCACCATTTTGCGTGGTGGTTTTCTGCTCTGCTGCGGTAACACAAAAGCAACTCTTCCTCAGGAAGGATTTTTATGAATGGCGTTAAATCAAAGTCGCCCCCCGCTCTTGACACGAGCAAGGCTGCTACTCAAAACCCTGCGACTAGTGGGACGCCGCTGGGTGCTGGGGCTTTCAAGCCATCTGAATTAGACTCTGCTTTCACCTAAGCGTATTCCCCACCGTTGTGCTTCATTCCTAGGACTTTTGTAGCTTTTTTTGTCAGCCATATTCACAAGACCCTATGAAAACGTAACACAGAGCTCGTTTGCATTTCTGTGGCCGTTTGCAGTGTTCAGGTTGTGGCCGTTTTTAAACATAGATTGTGTAGTACAGCGTCTCGCCTTTAATAATTTTTTTCGCTGCTATTTTCCTCTCCGTTCTCACCCTACCCTTGTTTGTTCTGACCTCATTCCTCTCCTATTACCTCCTGCGATGTTGTGCCACAGCTTCTCCATGTGACATAGATTGGCTCTTTCAATCATTCTCTCTCCAGCAAGTCATTGTAAAATGAGCAGCTGTTGTGTTGCTGATAGCTATGGCTAGGGAAAGCCAAAATGTTGCAGGGGGTTCTTGGTGGGAAGGCCGTTAAAGTAAAGGTGTTGCTTTCCCAGGGTTTACTGGAAGAGAAGCGTCCTTTTCCCAATGCCTCCTTCCTTGCAACAAAATTGAAGACTAATTTAACATCAAAAGGGCAGGCAAACAAACAGCCCCCTATTAAATCTCCCAAATGGCTGATTCTCTTCCACCGCCTGTTTAAGCTGTCTCCCCACCCCACCGCAAGCCTGCCACCCCGCATTGCTTTCTGCCGCACGCCGCGAATTTCACGGGAATGGACTGGCACAGGCAGCACTGACATTGGCACGTCCCTAGCTCAGTGGGCATTTCCTTCCTGTGCTCTCTGAAATACTGGACGGATATTTTGTGTGGTAAGTGGCACACACATATACAGCCTTTGTTCCCATTCGCATTGCTGGAGTAGACCTGGGAGATTAATCCCTAAGAGCAGAAGAAGCAACTTTGACAGCTTTTGTTCAGAAATACAGTTTTCTCTCAAAATGGTAACGCTTCTCGTTCAGACACACATTGGTTACAGGACTGAAACCCTACTCTTTTATGATTTTTAGAGATTCAAAACAGCATTCTGATTTCCTGTTAAGTACATCATTATTCTGCTTTGCAAAGAAATCCCGATCTCTTTATTTTGTACCTTCATAATTAGGGTACGTGTTCTTCCAAAGACTGAGATGTGATGCCCTGCACTGCTTTGGGTCTTGAACTGTGCCTGATTCAACCCTAACCCATTAGTGGAAGCTGACACAGCACATCATCAAAATGCGCTGCTGTTGCCAGAAGATTTAGTGGCTGTTAATTTCACTTTTCTCTCTTTTTTTTTTCTTTCCCTCCTGCTCCAACCATTCCAGTTTACTAACAAAGCAAAAATGTAAATAAGCTAAACTCCCCTTTCTCCCCCCCATCCCCAATTTTGATCTCACTGGCCAAAGGCTTTTGTCAGCTCTTTCTCCCTTGCGGTGTAAGCAGCAAAAATTTTTATTATTAAGAGTTGTGCGGAAGATTGCTGATAGGCCAGGAATCCCTTAACCCATGATGGACAAACAGATTTTGTACGAGTTGATAGATTCTATTATTTTTAAGCCTCTGCAGCAATTTCTATCTGTATAGAAGAGAAGGGTACACTATACTGATAATGAAGAGCAAATGCTGTCTTTAGAAATATGTGAAAGTATTTTTTTCACACAGATCAGTATTTTGACTTGCGCTTTTAATACGTTACATCTTTCTGAACAAACAAGCTTATTTTCTCTCTGTTAAGCATCAATTGCATTGTTGCTTTATTACATCTTTGTTGATGTCTCCTTTCACCAAGGAGCTTGGGTACAGCTGGAGTTGTAATTTTCAGGAAGAAATCCGTGTGTGGATACTCTCACTTAGGAATGTTATTGCCAGTCTTAATTTATGCTAACCAGTGGTCAGCACCCTCCTCTGATTAAAAACACCCCGAGTTTTTAATTCTAGGATAATTCTATGAGTCAATGGATGTGTTCCATTCAGTGATCACCACTACTGCCTGCAAACCTGGAGGTCTTCCCCTCCTGTATTGATCATCTAGCTGGCTTGAAATCCAGGACCCGTCAGAATAACAGCTAGTACTCCAGGCAAAAAAAGGAGCGAGGGAGGATTGGGATGCCCAGAGAGACCTGTAACAGGAAATCTTGCCTTGGTGTGCTTGTTAGTCAGTGTGTGGATAGTCTAGAGCGCCTAAATTGCTGAGAGGAGAAGAAACTGAGCAATTGGCTATCATAGTCCAAAAGGACATTTTAATGCAAAAGTCTGAATAGGAGTGATGCTTCCTTTCATGCCTTATGAAAGGAGAAGCCTAAGAGTTGAACTGTTTCCAGAAGTGGCTGCAGTAAGACAAGCCAATGGGACAGATACTGTTTTAAACAAGAATTTTGAAAGTTCTTTTGCTTGGAATTGAGCTATTCCACATGCTTACGCCATTGACCACCACTACTGGTATGTTAGACAGCATGGACTCTTTCCTAACATTATTTGAAGGAGAGAAAACTACCACATGAAAGTGAATTTGTAATACTATATTTTTTGTTGAAGTTTTACAGATGCCCTAAAATAATTGCAAAACAAGAAAGGGGATTATATCCTTGTGAAATGGATATGATCCCCCTGTCTAGAAAGATTATTTTAACGCATCTATCAATATTTCCCCCTTGGCTTCTCCGGAGGCAAAAATCTTGCAACAGCTTGTTGCAAGGAAGATGCATGCTGTTCATTGGCATCCGGACCAGGGAAAAAAAAAAAGAAAACACAAAATGCCATTGACGTAGCTATGTTCTTAATCGCTGCTAGTGCACAAAACATCTATTCAGCAGTTCTGCAAATCTAGAATGCTTACAAATGAAATATGTGAATGTTTCACATAGCCGTAGCTTAAAACCCTTTCTTTTGAAGGTTTTGAACAACATTTAGAGCTTTTCTGTCTTTTGACAAGAGGAAAAATAAGCAAATTGTAAGAGGCTCTAGCTCGAGGCGTTGCTTCTAGCATATGAAGCATCTAACCTGTGATACCTATTAGAATTCAGCCCAGGTCACAACTGATGAATAATCTGTTGTCTCAGGGCTTCATGAAATAACTAAGTAGTCTCAATCTAGTTTCTTGAGGGGAGCCCATGCTACAAAAGGCACTATCAAAACTGCTGTCATACTCGCAGTCTGGCCGGGAGAGAGACCAGGGAGGTGTCCTTCTCTGCAGAGGTGGTCTTCCCAGAACAGGTGCAGGAGGTGAAATGAGACAGAGACACGCTGTTCAAGTTCCTCCTGGTAGGTTTTCCTGATGACAGAGGGTTTCATATTCCAGCACCACCAACTTGCTGTTTTTCATCAGCTCTAATCTAAGCTAATTCTAAGCATCAGGCAGAAAAACAATAAATCACCAAACCCTGCATGCCCTGAGTGGTTATTTGTTAGGGATAGTTTTTGGTTTTTAGTTTTAAGTGTTTTCAGTTGCTTAATATTTGGTTTATCAATGTTTATATTTCACAGTCACACATTTCAGTTTCAGTGTTTAATTGCCGTGTAAGCCAGTGACAAACATTTCTGCCCCACGGACTGAGCATCCCACAGGGTCCAGGGAGCACAGCACTGAGGGTCATCCAGCACCCTGCAAAGGCTTCATGTAAACCTCCCCCAGACAGCCGGATGGGTAGCGCTCACATCCCCATAGCTGTGCTCTGCCCCATACCTGGTTTGTCCTCTTCGTGGATTGCTGCCAGGCCCGTTCTCCCCATCCTGGCCATTGCCGACCGGCCAGCGCGGCAGGGCATCCGCTGCTGGGCGCGTACGGCAGGCCCCTTCTCGCAGCCCTGTGAGTCATCGGTAGCCCCGTGCTGGTAGAAATCCACCTCGAGTATGACGGGTGTTGAAATCCAATTAAAATCTTTGCATAATTATGCATGTGCTCTGGTTCACGTAACAAAATTCAAATATACTTAACCACAGCCACCAAGATTTGACAGGTATGTTTGTTGTTAGTTTTAGATGTAGACTTTAAGGCCACCGTTGGACAATTACTGTTTACATTTAATCATTAACCTGTGCGTCTCTTTCTAACTTTTTTTTGCCCGACCCTCTTATGTTTTTGTCAAGAAATTTAATACAATGTATATTTGCTTTGGAACGTTTGGGGGTTTTTTATTCTGTCATTATTTGTCTACACAAACATAGATTCTCTTTCCTTCTTTGTGTTGCCAAATAGGGCATTAATTTGCGTATTATCATAAATTAAAAGGTTGTCTTGCACTCCCTCGTCCTTTGCAATACTAAGCAGTGATTGATGAGCGAATGGGAGAAGTCTCTCACATTTCCATCAGTATGTTTTTGTTGTTGTTGACAGATGGTTGTTATATCTAGATAAAATAGAGCATAAATGTCAAAAGGGGTTTGGTGTCTGTGATGGGATAGGCTGTTGCAGTTTTCAGTTTTTCAGTGGACTGTGTGTCACTGCCATTAGAGATATTTAAAGCGGCCTTCATGCTTCATAGTTAGTGTCAGACTTGACTAGACGGATACGTGGCGTGTCCTTCCTTGGAAGAAGGAACCTGAACAGTTGCAAATATGGCTTAAATTAATTCTGGGCCAGCTAGAAAATAGCCATTTAGCCTCAAAAGGAGAACATTTTCACTCCTTCCAGATAATAATTTTTTAAAAAATTAATGAAAAGGAAGATATTCTCTCTCCTCCTTAGGGACAGAATTCAGGCAGGTTAAGCTGTGGCTTGTGGCTTGAAAGATTTGAACAGCCTTTTGGCTTTGGTCAAATTGCAAAGTGGGTTTTTAGAAAGCAAACACGAAAGAACAACTCACTCTGGCGGCGAGCTTTTCTGTTTGTTCCCCATCTTCAGATAACAGTGGACTCAAATTATTGTGATGTGTTGATTGATTACAGCCGTTAAGTTTCTTAGTAATCAGTTTCATCACTTATTCTCAATTCACGCTTGCACCTTTGATTTCTTTTCCACAACAGGGTGATGTGGGTTGTCGTTGACTAATGAAGAACAGAATTGGTTTTG
>NW_009260493.1:2560765-2590658 GCF_000687185.1 Egretta garzetta
TCCACATCTGCATGTTTATAAATGATATAACCAGGGGTTGCTAACGTTGATACTCCCCCTTCCAAACAGAAGCTGACATAGAAGTTGGCGTTTGCAAACTGCATGAGGCACGTGGCCGCGCGTGGTGCGTGTGACCTTGTGGGAGCTTGCCGGATGAAAGTTCTCAGTTGATTAAAAATACATGAAGAATTGTGCCGCTTCTGCACCGGTCTTTGGAGCTTATCGTTGTCGGGCGAGATGAAATATGGCATGATAGATCTTGTCTTCAGGAAGATCAGACCCACCAAATGGTTTTTGGAAGCGGGTTTGCCTCAAGGTGCTTTTATCCTTTCTGCGTTCAGCTTGCCCTTTTCTCCCCCGTCCCTGAGAACCGTTGAGACCACGGCTGCGTAATATGCAGTATAACGCAATAAGAAAAACTAGATTATCTTGGAGTTTGTTCCTTTTGAGGATAGTATTAATGAGAGCATGTACATTTTGCTACTAAAACGCCCGTTAATCACAGGCAATGGACTAGTATGAGACGTAGCAGGCAGGACTAGCAAGATAGTTCATTGCCACATATCAGTGCTGCTCCAATTTCCACCTGCTTGCCTGAACTTGAGAGAGTCGGGAGGAGCAGGGAGGAGTGAAACTCCATCGCTACTGGTCTTTTGAGTTAATGCCGCCTGATGATGAATATTTATTCTGAGCAATTCTTACGTGTAACTGGATCAAGGGAAAAGAAATACGGAGAAGAAATAGCAATTTCACTTCACGTTCACCCTTTATTTGGTATCTTACATGTTTTCACACTGCAAATATTATAAATTAAAGTTGATACATGGTTTTGTTAGAATTTGGCAACGTTAAAATTAGGAGTTAAGGTTTTTATTAGGTGACAAACGCTAGAAGTGTATGTCTGCTACATTGGTTGTGCTTCTCAGGCGCTTAAAAACAGTAGACACAATGAGGAACAGCTCAGAGAAAAACTCTGCTCGTAGTTATAAATGCAGTCTAGAGAATGAGCATTGATGATGAAAAATCCTTCCTTTTGGAACTTGGATTAACTCCCTAACTGGAATTCTCAAGTTTTAAGTATCAGGTGTGTGGCAGGGTAGGTTTCGTTTCTGGAAGGAAGAAATGAGCCAAATATAAGGAAGAAATACTACCCTGTCCTTTGTTAGGAGCTTTTGGGTATTTAGCACTTGCAGCAATTACAGTTTTATATTTTAGTTAATTGGCATTTTATAAAGAAATTGAGAATGTTTTTTCTCTAGCTGAAGCATATGCTTTTTGCATTAACAGACACGTAATGTCGTGTCCCGAGTAATTACAAATGACTAAATCCATGCAACCCTTTGCAATCTTCTACTTCAGTCTAAGTGCAAGCAAAACCGTCATTTTTATGAAAGGCTTAAAAGGACAGGGTAAAAAAATACGGTATGATTACAGGGTTTGGATCGTTCCCTAAAGAACATAGACACTTTTTTTCCAATGGTTTGCACAAATTTAAGAAAATACAATTTACAAAATCTAAAAGCAATTCAGAGGCCCTGTAGAGGTGTGAGAGAAAGCGCTGGGCAAGCTGTGGCCGCAGCTTCTCCCAACCCCTCTCATCCCAATTCGCGCCGTCGCTTTGGAGGGACGCGGTGACACAAAGTGCAAAACATGCGGAGGGCCGGTTAAGTGAGACTTTAGAGGGGGAAAAAAAAAACCTAAGTCAGTGGCTGAGCTTTGAAGAGGTCTGTCTAGTGCAGAGCAGCGAGCGAGTGGGGAAGAAAGGAGCAAGCGCCTCATCTAATCTTTCTCCTGGGGACCCAGGTGGACAAATTGGCAACCCTGTTCACAGCCCTCCCCCCCCCCTTTCCTTTGTAGCGTAAGAACCGCTAATCGGATCCATGCTGCTGCAACTGTGGTTAGTTATTAACAGAATAAAAGCAGATTTCTTCAAAAGAACGGGTAGGGGAAAACGGCTATACAAAATTGCAAGGTTGTTAGAATCTTAAATGCACAGCAGTCGGTTTTTCCCTATTCTGAATTAGGCGATGAATACGGCCTTTCATCTGTCACTGTGCCCGTTTCTTCAGAAGGCAGCCAAACATTAAGCTTCTCAAACAAAAAAAAAAAAAAAAATTGTTTGAGAGAGGAAAAATATTGGGGAGCAGGAAGAATAGGAAAACGAGAAGGAAAAATCAGGTTTTGTTTTTATTAATTTGGCCTGGTGAGAGAAATACGAGCTTGCCTGCTCTATTCAGTTCCTGCGTGCCAGCCGCCGTGAGCCACCATTTCTGAATGCGGGGATTAGAAAAGATTTAACTGGTTGCTATCCTGGGCTGCGCCATTCTGGATTGGCCTCCAGCAGAAATACCCTGGGCTGGAAACTCTCCCGAGCTTAATGGAAATAATGCATTAAATAAGCGCGGAGTTAGGCAGAGGTGAAAGCAGAAAGAATTTGATCCACCAAAATGAAACTTCTCATAACTGTAAAGTGAAATTACAGGTCTGGGGTGGGTGTTACTGAGGATGGAGAAGCAGCCATCCCTAGATTTAGACCAACTTATGCCTTCGTTTATATAAATAAATTATGCATCCTTAATTTTGAGGAGCTCTAGTGCCTTCCTGGATTGCAGCAGGATTTTGAAATTTGTTGGAGAGGAGGCCTCAGGCAGACAGGTGCTTGCTGTGGCCCACTGGAAATCCATTCATTATTTGGGTGAGTCGCAGCCTTTTGAAGATTTGCATTGACAGCTTGCTTTGGGCTTGCTGCCAAAATCTCAGGAAAAAATGGTGTGGTACTCTGGTGCTTCACTTCGGTCCAAAGACAGAGGTGACTTCTGGATGGGGCGTGGATGAAACAGACCCTCTAGCGGCAGCGGCTGCTGCTGCTGCTGCTCTCCCTTCCCCTCCTGAGCAAAGAGAGCTCTGGCCTTGGGGGGCAATGTGTTTGCTTTCCTGCCCCTTGCCACTCAGCCCGTTGTCAGTTTAGGCAGCGCTAACAATTATTTCACTTTATACTCCTGAGTATTTGTTAAAAGTCTTCATTCCTTACTCAGAGGTTACACAACCTGGGAATAAAGCTTGGATGTCTAATTTGGCAGACCCTGGTTTCAGCTACTTAATTCTTCTTTTAAAGAAGTCCATAATACAATGAATTATTCTGTAGTGAGGGTGACATTTGGACGGTGTTCCGTAAGTAATACCTTGGGACTACACGCTGAATAATGAGGATGAAACAAAATATTGAATGGTTACCTCATCCTGTCAGTGTTAACTTTGCTTTGAATGAAATGTTATAGCATGTCAGACAAGTAGCTTCTGGTCATGAAATTAAGATGTTTATGCTATTGCATGTGTGTGGAGAAAAGTCAGAGCTAGGGTTCTGCAGGCCACCTTTGCTCAGTGTTGCAGTTTTTAATGGAGATTTGAGAGCAATTTAGCACTTGGGTTACAGAGACATCTCTGGAACTTCCACGCAACCCAGTCCTTGATACGGCAAATGTAACACAAATATGAAAAAGAATGTGGACCGTAAGTTTCAAGGATTGGTAGTCTTAGAGAATTGTATACTTTCATGAGAAGTGAAGTGGTGTTTTACCTTTTGTTGATTTTACGTGGATTGTGAGTGATACTCATGTATGTTAGGAAATCTTGTGTCTTTGGAGCATGATGCATTTGTTTTAAGAGGTAAAATGGAAAATCGGGGCCAGGCCCAACAACAGTCTTGACAACTTTTTGTAATGTGGAGCATACATAAGTCTGGCTTAAGTTGATAATCTTCATGTTTACAGACGCTTTGCGTTGCTGCAACAGAACACATCAGCCACTTGCGATCTCAGGTTCAGCAAGCCACGCCCAGTGTTGCAGTTTTTAATGGAGATTTGAGAGCAATTTAGCACTTGGGTTACAGAGACATCTCTGGAACTTCCACGCAACCCAGTCCTTGATACGGCAAATGTAACACAAATATGAAAAAGAATGTGGACCGTAAGTTTCAAGGATTGGTAGTCTTAGAGAATTGTATACTTTCATGAGAAGTGAAGTGGTGTTTTACCTTTTGTTGATTTTACGTGGATTGTGAGTGATACTCATGTATGTTAGGAAATCTTGTGTCTTTGGAGCATGATGCATTTGTTTTAAGAGGTAAAATGGAAAATCGGGGCCAGGCCCAACAACAGTCTTGACAACTTTTTGTAATGTGGAGCATACATAAGTCTGGCTTAAGTTGATAATCTTCATGTTTACAGACGCTTTGCGTTGCTGCAACAGAACACATCAGCCACTTGCGATCTCAGGTTCAGCAAGCCACGCAGCCAGCCACCGAAAGCATCCCAAGGTGGGAGGGCTCCGGGCTTGGTCCCGAGCTTCCAGGTCGGAGAGGTGGAAATCATCTGGGTGAGCAGGCGGCAGTGGATTACCGGTGTTGCTGTTGCTAGCCAGGGGTTATTAGCTGCAGCGCGGTGCTGAGCAGAGCCAGAAGGCTTGGTTCAAGCACGCTTGGCTCTGCGTATCCCCCTCCCCGAGAGGTTCAGTGGGGCCACGGCTGCTGTATCTAAAAGGGTCCTCATGTCGCTGGCCTTTTAAAGCATCTGTGCTCAGGTTACTGTATAGACACAGGAAAGGTTTTAATACTTTGCGTGTCTTAATTTGGGGGGTTGTGCAGGCAACCCTTGCTTTCTACTCGGGTGAATAAGTCATTTAAAAAATAGTGTTGCTACAACGGGAAGCTTAGCTACAATGCATAAATTAAGGAAGAAAATAATCTTTATTCTTAAGGGGTCATAGGCTTTGTAAGATGAAAGAGATAACACAAACCACATGACCAGTTTCTCTTTACGCTACCCATAGAAAAATTTCTTTCCTTTGAGGTCATTTGCACCTCACTTCCAATTTCCTGAAAAGCTCATTTAAAACAATCCCATATAGAAGTCTGTTTATGATCTTCCATTTCTTATGCAGCGATCCAAGACCCAGAATGTCCCTTCTGGTCTGTGAGCCTTTACTGTCACATCAACTGTGTGATATAATACCATTATTTTATCAGATTTCATCTTAATCACTCGGTTTCCTGGACCTCATTATTCCTGAAAGGAAGTTGTTTCAAATTCCAGTAATGGTTTGATTATCATCGTAGACATGGTGCTCTTTTTCCTCCCTCATATCTAGCCACAAATATATTTTTAAAAGAAATCACAAAATCACAGCTTTATTTTTTGCCATGCTAAATAATACTCGCTCTTTCAGCCTCCTGTCACGTCATGCTGGTAGCTGTTCTTGGTTCCCATTCCGGTTAGCATTAGGCTTTTGGGGGTTTTTCCGTGTGAAGGCTCACACGTCAGCAATGGTGTTATGTTTCCTTGCCTCTACTGGAAACAATTCTCCTAATTCATCCTAATTATAAATTTGTTTGATTCAGGGTGACATCAAATGGTTAGTTACAACCGTTTGTAGGTTATAACCATTTGTCGGTCAACAAATATGGTCAGATTTTCCTTCCTTTTCTTCTCCCATTTCTAACTGATAGCCTTACAGCTTTTCAGTTAGAAAAGGCCTATTTCTGGTCTGTGAGTGTGAATGTTTGCATTTTTGTTCCTCCAACCCAAAAGGCAGTCTGGTGTCTTTGATAGTGTTTTGATGATCTTCTGTATTGACTAAGATCCCCTACTTCGTAATCAGCCAATGTCATTAATCCAGTCCTAGCTCTTAATTCCTATATTAGATTGAGAATTGTCCCAAAGACAACCCACAAGATCTTTAACTTCTGCCTTTCCTCCAGCCTAATGTTCCCCTTTCAACACAGGCTGTGATCAGTCCCCCACCTTCCTGTTCCCCAGTTCCCTCACGCATCTTAAAATTCCTGTGCTGATATCCCTCCTTCTCTCCTTAACTAGTAATTTCCCGGGAGGAACCTGTTACCACTGAAGTGCTTTCTTGATTCAATTGTTCAGGCACAATTCTGTGAGGTATTGTCCAACTGGTACAGAGTACCACTGCTGAGCGTCCTCCAGTGTCATTACAGTGATGGGAGCAGAGAGCCCTCAGCATGTTTCAAAACGTTACTGATTTGGGCTGTAATTCATCGTAAGGACCCCTCCTCAGCAGGATATCAAAGGTCTGCTCTTTCTTGCTATGTTGGCTCTAAGGAATTTACTTCTTGCACTTTAACTGCAGATTTCATGGCTGTAGTCACAAGGCAATCGCCATTTAGTACTTTTCTCAATCCATCTTTTCCAAAGGTGCCGTGCAGTCCCTCCTGACTCTGTTTCAAGCTTAGATTTTCAAAGTCTCACGTAAAATGTTTAAAAGCATTTCTAACAGAATTTAAAGAATAGAAAACCAGCTTACAGCTGTGCTATTAAGCATTTTCAAATTCTCTCACTTCTTCAACTGACTTTTCTTTTTTAAATAGCAGACTTGATATTAGGTAGGCTGCTGGTTTGGGTAGTTTTAACAACTAATTTTACAAGATAGCTATATAAATTTGAATACCATTTTGCTCCTCTGTTAAATCTAGGTGAAAGAACTGGTGTGGCAGCATCTGTCCTTTTAACGTGCATTATTGTATTTGCTGTGATTTTGCATAATAGAAATATTGTGAAACATCTGTAGTATTCACTTTGCGTAAGTTTTGGCAGGTGGACTATCCCACCAATGTGGCAACAATACTATACACAAAACATGGGAAAAGGTCATCCCTGTTTAAACTTCCATCTGTGCATCATTGGGTCAAAGGAGGCAGTAGTCTGTCAGTGAAAAAAAAACTCTTGGGTTTTTTTTCCTCTCTTAAATAGCTGTAGAATTTATGTTTAAAAAGAAAGAAGTTATTTTTCTTTTGTAGAAGTTTTCCTTGCCTAATAAAATACAAAAATCTATTCATGTATTATTTAAAGTGTCTTCCAAGAATCCCAACTACAATACTAGTTGAAAGAGAGAAGGATTAATATCGTTTAAAGGAAAGAAATGGAAAATCTTTAAGGTCATTTCTCTTCATGACAAAGAAACTTTAAAAGCATGGCAGACAGGATCTTCAAAGGTTTTTAAAGTCCTGTCATCAGCTCCCAATCAATAGGAGTTAGATACCCAAATTAAGAGTTCAGTTCGAGTCTTCAAAGGTATTTTGGTGCTTAACCTCCTTTTACCTTTCAGATCACTTCTAAAGATAAAATGGCAGTTTGACTGAAAACGTTTTGGTGCGATACTTTCATGTCCAGCACCCGGATAATACGTAGCACCCACTGATAATCAGCATAATGGATACTTCTCTTGCAAGTTCGTTGCTTGCTGGAATATGTGTAGAGTTGGTCTTGTCTACAAAATTGTTTTCCTTTGTGAAACAAAAATTTGGCTTTAAAGTTTTTTTGATACAGAAAAAAAATCAGAAGAAAACTTGAAAAAGTGAACTAATAAAGCAGCGTTAATGTTTGCAGAGGCTGGAAATGTCAATGAATTTGCAAAACTCCCGAGTCTGTATTCCCTAAGGATGCAGATGAAAATGATTTCTTTGTAACATGTCGTGCACGCACTGTTCCAGGCTTTGACTTTCCCAGTCCGTGCTTGCCCATCTGTCTGTGCAGGATAAGGCTTCTGCTAGATAACTGAAGTTATTATCAGTGTAAAAAATTAAAGACCATGTATAAACGTATTCAAAATATGTTGTCTAGCATAGATCTTCCATGCCCTATTAATGTCTCTCAAAGTTTGCCAAGCCTCCACCTAGAGAGGGGGATCCCACTGGGAGCTGTGTGGTGCAGTCAGGACTACCCCTGCCTTTGTTACTATTTTATTTTAAGTATTTGTAAAAATCTTAGCTGGTTCAGATCCACTTGAAGTATTCTGTCTGATAGCGGCGCCTCGGGCATACACAGTGGAAGTGGCAGTGCCCCATGTTAACATGGAATTGCTGTTTGTTTACAGTCTTGAGTCACTGAATCCTTCCTGTCAAGCAGAAAGAAGTGTTCATTATAATGCAGGCACTTACCGTCTCCGCAACCCGCTCTTGAGTGACATCAAAACATAAGCCGGAATATTATTGTCATATGCCTTAAGAGTTGGTGAATGGGCCGTGGGTCCCGAAGCCTCGGGCGCTGAGTGGCATGTTTGGTCTTTTGGAGGAGCAATTCTGCCTCTGGTCCAGCATTTGCATCTCTGAGACAGTTGTCACAGCTGCTCACGGTAATGTTGACTGTCATGTTTTTTAGTGCAAATGCACCTCATCTGAATAGCAAGGCAGTGGTTACGCTCCACGTTTTATGGATTTTCTTTTTGTTCTTTATCACTCTGGCCTTTCTTCGGAGTCAGTGCTGAGAGCCAGTTGCTCTGAGGCTGGGAAGTGGATGGGGCAGAGCCAGACACGTTTGCTTTCCTGCCTTTACATCCAACTTCGTCGCTCTGAAGAAAGAGCAGCCCCTGCTGCCACCCCGCCGTCAGTCCCGCTCCCAGCGCCAGGACCGCCCGAAATCGCTCCCCTGCCGCTGCGGAGGGCCTGCCGCTGAGCCGGAGGAAATGAGTCTCAGCAGGCACGAATCTATTGCCTGTGTTTTTATTCTTTCCATTTCTTTCAAACGGAAAACAATCTGAGCAGTTTCTGAGGATGAGGGATATAAATCTGTCTGCTGCTATTTATACCACGCTCGTCACTACAGTGTCTAAATGCTTAAAGTATGTATTTGCTGCCTAACCTGAGGTGGTCTTCAATCCACCTGGGCTGTCAGGAGCAGGCACGTCTCAGCCCAGCAACGGAGAGGGGTCCCTGGGGACGCCCAAGTCTCGCTGGTACCCCTGCTCAGGCTGTTGCAGCCCGGCTGCTGGGCACGAGGCTGCTGGGGTGTTGTGCAGTGGGAGGGTGGTAGCACGGACCTCCCTGCCCGATGGGGTGTTGAGTGGTGGTGACCCAGAGGAGTGGCTCACATTGGTGTGATAAGCACCTGCTTTACAATCCAGTGGCACTGGAATTCCATGTCCTGAGCCTCACAGACAGCGCTGTGAGTGCTGTACTCCTTTGGGTGGGTATAGAGCAGCGGATAAACTGTGTGGGTGTCTTTTGAATGAGGCCGTAAAAATGGGTCTGTCTGTTCTGGATGGATATTTTAATAAGCAAATATCTTCCCTTTGCTTTTATTTGAATAATGAGATACCCCTTTTCTGTCTGATCTCTTTCAAACATGCTTCACTTTCACCACGTGCACCTACATAATATTCTTTATTCCCATACTCTACATGGGCATTCAAATAATATTAAAACCACTGATTCATTGGAATACTTTTTAAACTGTTGTTGTTAGTCATTTTTGTATTGACTGAATTTTTCATTGGTAGTATTGTTGGCAGCAATCCACGTCTGCCTGGCGAGAGGCCAGTTTAAGCTCGGCAGGATGAGCCCTATTGTTCAGCAGACTTGGTTTTTGCTAAACTCTCTAACAGAAATATGTGTCAGGAGATTTGCAGCTGTAAATTGGATCATGTCGGTGAGGTTGGGAACTCGCTCAATACGAAATTGAACATTTCACCATGCCTGTTGCTAAATATGTTTATGCATGTTTCCTCCATGGGTTTCAAAAAAAAAAAAAAATGGAAAAAAGTAGGGAAAAACCTGAAAAAAAGCTAGACCTGTTGAGCTCTGTCTTTACCTTATACAGCAGATACTTTCTTTGATGTCGAGTGGTTGAAAAATGCAGCAGGCTTGGTTTTGTGCATTGCAATGTTAAAAGCAAGTCTATTTTCCCTTTTTTCTCTGTGTGTTACAGGCAGTCAGATGCCACCGCAGCCTCCTGGCAGCCAGTCAGAATCCAGCTCCCACCCTGCCTTGAGCCAGTCACCAATGCCACAGGACCGAGGTTTGTTAGGTGTTGGGGCTTTTTTAGTTGGTGCCAAATGCAGCCTTCATTTTAAGTCGCACATTAGCAATGTGAGATTTCCTGGTATTTCTTTTCTTTTCCCAGGGAAAATAATGACAGTCCTCATTGTGAAAGGCTCAGGGGGTTTCCTTCTCTGGGGAAAGAGCAATTGAATAGCAGGTTTTACCAAAATATAATTGGAAACAAGGCTTTCTCAAAATACAGTGGATGCCCAGAGTATAAAGGCAGTTTGCTGTAAATACTTGATTCATAGCCTAGAGAATTCAACTTTTCATTGTCTGTCTTGGAATTAAGATGTATAGAAATAGTGCTAGCTACGAGCACTGCAGTTTTGGTACTGTTCTTAAAATTCTCATCTCTGATGTCTTTGCATGGACACGATAGCTAGTCCTCTAGCCAGTTGAGAAATAAAAATATCTTTAAATATAAAAGGAAATCAACTATTTAGGTCAAGTGGTGTGAAGATTTGGAAATCTTGCAAGGGAAAACCTTGCAGGCAACAGCACTGTTCTAAAAGGGTGCTTCCTAGCAAGCTCTCACAAAAATAAACAGAGCGGTTTTTTTTTCCTTGATGTTACCATTTATAAACTTTCAGCCGCTTTCCTTTCTCCTCCTTCCTCCCTAGCTCATGACAGATAGCTGTCACAGCTTTGTTGCGTGGCTATACGATCAACTGCTGTAAACTGGGCATCCTGTCCATGCAGTGGTTAACATGTGCCAGCGACAAGCTTGCAAAACAGATACATGATAACTGTGATAAACATGGAGTTATTTATGAAACGCCCCTCCTAAAATGTCTTGCTACCAGAAATATTCCAAGTAGCACCATATGGGGATACCATAAATACTAGAAGTTTTCTCACAGCAAAACAAGTTGAACACTCAGAATGACAAATTTCTGGGATAGCATCCAGGAGGAACTAAGAGGACTCACAAAGAGGAGAGAGTCTTAATTTTTGCTATTTGTCTGTGTTGGATGTCCCCTCCTCCAGGAATGCTGATTAATGAGAACATGAAACACACAATTCCACACTCAACTCGTTTGTTTTGTTTCCTTTTCGGGTTATTCCTTATACACAGTTGTTAGTGCAGGGACTTATTTTCCCCTTAAAAAAATTTTAGAATAATGTCCATGTTTGGTGAAAAAAGAATGGCCTCAGTACCCGTACAAATATATGGTATTTTGTGGGATAGAATGTCACAAGGCAGTGGGAATGGATCAGATTGAGGCTTTGAAGACCCAGGCATCTCAGAAAGATGTGTGCATTTCCTGGCACGACTGGGACTTGGCACAAAATGTTACACTGCTCAGCAATAGTTATTTTAGTTATTTCTGCAGTGTGTGTTCCTCACCTGGCTTTGGGGGATGAACTAGGCAGGTCTGACAGAGCTGGAAGGATCGAACCTCTCTGTTGCTGCTGTAGAACAAAACTGGGGGTCATTGTGTGGTCGGGGCAGGCAGAGGAGTATTCAGAAGTAAAACAGAGAAGACAGCTGCCATAACAGGGAAGTCAAACAAGTAAATAACAGTGAGAGAAATAAAATTTGCAGATTGATTTAGTCCAGTTCTTCCGCTGTGCAGAGGAGTGAGAATTGTAGGTGTGTTCTTAGAGAAAATGTATTTGGGAACGTTGCGGTTTTTGCACTCTTCATATGCAAAATCTGGTATAATATGCATGATCCTTGTGACCCAGCTTGTACGAGAAGTCCATTTGTTTCATGCAGCAGATATGAAATTTGTAACTTGCTAGGTCATATTGATTTTGCAGAACATGTTCCCCAAAGCTTCTCTAAAGTCTGTGCTATACGCGCATAAACATGCGTGCATTCCCTTTTGCGCCCTGTCATTGATTAGAGGCTCCTTTGAAATGGAAAACTTCACCTTTTAGAAAGACTGTTACATTAGTTGATTCCTTTGCTTGCTTGAACTGGTTTCCACTGAACTTGAAGAAAGGAAGGAGGGGGAGCAATGGGGACTCAAAGGGAAGGTGCTTGTCATTTACTGATAAAAACCTGAGCAGAAAATCGTTGCTGCTAAGGACACCTGATCCATAGGCATCTGTTACAGTAATTTAAACTCTTGGCTTACTGATACACTTTCTGCCAAAAAAAGAAAAAGAAAAAAAAAAAAAAAAAGAAAATGAAAACAGAAAAACCAGAGACCCTCCATAGGGTAAGGTAATATTGTTTGTTTTAGCACTTTGTATAACATTTCTTTCCTTGTTTAGAGAGAGAATTGAATGAACAAAAGACTACTAATCGTTTCTTGAGCAGAATCCTCTGGTCTCAGTACTTGAAAAAAATGTTATTCACCAGATATTGCAAAGTTTGATTGACAGGTGGAGTCTGAGCTGTAGCACTTCTGGATGCTAAACCACTACCTTGAACCATTAAGTTTACACTTATTTGTTTTATTATGAAAGTGTTTGATTATATTTTACCCTACTTTCCATGGTTACTCAGCACCCAGCTGGGATTTTTATGTTTGCCTGCCTAAGGCTATACATCCCCTGTCATACAGTGCAGCGTGAAGCAATGATCATATTTTTACGTGCACATTCTGTGTGTGGAAGGAGGGGAGTGGCAACGTATGTACATATGTACAATAATAGGAATTTCTTGGGGGATTGGATTTTCTGTGCTCTCAGCTTGCTTTGTATACAGCTTATTTCATACTTTTTGTAATAAGCATAAAAATGCTTACTTTTTAAAAATAATTTGAAAATTTTTCATGTCCTGCTAAAAAACATTTGGACCTGGCTCAGCATGAATGGAGCATGCTGTTCTAGGCAGCTCACTTCTGTTCTTGTCCCAGCATCAGTAACTGTTGGTTGATGCCCAGTCAATGAAACTTCATCAGTTCTACCAACACGTGTTGTCTACCTAGGCAATAAGAAATTGCATGTACTTTTATGTGCATAACCTGTGTCTCAGCTCATGTGTCTTTGAACGTACTGGGACTTGAAGTAAGTCCCATATATTTTAATGGGCTGTTAGAGCCAGAGAGCTCTGCAGACAGAGGGAGCAGGCTGTGCAGGATGGGGGACAGAAGTCTCTTGGAGAAGCAGGAGTAGCCATGCCCGCTCACCTAGACGTGCATTTAACTGCTGCTGAATCCCAGCAATTGCCATTACTTGGGGATACCACGTGAAAACATAGTCTAATTAAGCTAGTCACTGAAACTTGCTGTGCTTTTGGGGGGAAAGGGGATGCATGTTTTTCACGTTGTTTCTGCAGCTACTCCAGATTTTTCTTTACTATGATCAAAAGTAGGGGTTTGATTTTTTGTGTTTATTGAAGTCAAAGATTTTTATAAACTTCAGTTACATCAGCTCCCAGAGGTAGGGCAGCGGTGGTACCGCAGCTGTCATAACCATTTGGCAAATAATTGAGGTACACAGTCACTTGAGTTCCCTGTATTCAGCTGTATCTACTTATCTCATCTGTTTGGGTTTTGGAAGCTGCACTTTGAGGATGTGCTTAGTAGCCAAAACTGCTCAGTGGGTTAGAAGTTATTTGAATGGATCAAATAGACACCCAGCATATCCAAACTGACCCCCCTATAATTGGTTTCCTGAAGCTGCAGCATGAAAAAGCAGCCTTCCATCTTGGCCACTAGCTTATACTCCCACTCTTCCTTTTGTAACCTAATGGAGATGTCCGTCTGCATATATGAACTACTCACCTACGCAAGCAGTAATGGGAGAATATGTGTCACAATAATGTTGAAATAGGCACTTCTACCCTTGCAAAAATGAATGGTTCCTTACCTGATTTTGAAAAAGCTTAGAAAACTTACCTACTTTTCAGTAGTATTTTTCATGGTTATCCAGTCGGATGTGTACATGTCAGGTTTCAGTCTTATATTAAAATAGTGAATTGGGAGCGCCTGAAAACCATTGAATTTAATGGAAACAGTTAATGACTTCACATTATTACTCTAGCAAGCACTCTCATAATGGGGATACTTAAAGAAGCCTTATTTATTAGTGCAAATGTATATGGGTCAGAATTAATTTTTAAAAAATCTTTAATTGTTTTCCCCTTATAATTTTCACAGCGGTACGTAGTTAAATATTCATGATAATGCTGATGATATGCTAAAGGTCTGAAATAGATCTGGAGTCTCAAAATCAACACAGGTTATTTAACCCTTTTCATCTAATGCACCATTGGGGACTTGCTCAGTGAAATCCCAGAGCACTGGAATAATTAGAAGATAGTAATGAGGATTTAATTAGTCCTTGAGATATGCTGAAATAGGACCACTGAGAACTTTTCTGTTTGGACATGGATTGCAAGCAGAATTGATGCCGTTGCAGCTGCTGTGATGTGCTGGAAAATGTATTCTATTGCTGGAGGCAGTTTCATGGCACCATTCTGTGCCTGTCAGATCTATGTGGAAAGTGCCCGGAGTAAGCACCTCCAAAATTGTTGAATAGTAGCCTTCCTCTTCTCCATCACCTCCTCCCAGTACCTTTTCTTTTTTTTCTTTTTTTAAGGACATTCTTTCCATTCTAGCTTTATTTCTTTCCATTGTTGACACAATCCAGCTTTTGAGGATTGTTGTACAGTTGTACGCTCTATTAAAAACATCACAGACGGGGACAGGGCGTAAGAAACTGCAGGCTTGTAGGAGTACAGGTGTTATACTAAGCAGAATTTGGATCTTCTTGACACAACTGCTAGTGAGCCTTATCCTCAGATCAAGTCCTTATTTAGTATTAGATCTTCACAGAAGTGATATTTATCAGTAGCTGCAATGTAGTAAATTTAAATAGCTTTTTTGGCAGCCAAGATGTTATCCAGCAAGAGGTAGTAACAGATGGGATGTGATCAGGCATTTTGATGTTCCCTTTGTGCTCCCTATAAACACTAAGTAGCAACAGAATTCCTGTAACTACAATTTCCTGATTTGCCCATTAGATTTCATATAGGTATTTTTCTCCCCTCTAACTGTTTTCTGGGCATGCTTATTTGTACGCAGCCATCACATAAATTCCACTGTTGTGTATTTTCTTCTAACAAAATATAAATGGTTTTGCTTGTGTGGAAAGACACGGAATACCAATCTGGTGTTTTGCACCTACAATTCTTGATCAGATTTATGGCTTAATTCTGACATTTGATGATAGAGATTCTTTTCTATTTTATTTATTCTATTTCTATCTTAAAAAAGAAACCAGAAGGAAGAAAATAGATCAAAGAATTCTTATTGCAACAAAAAAGATACTGCAGTTTGCTTTTAGATCTTAAAAAGACTTTTTCCCTGAGAAATCGTTTTTTTGCTCTCATTTGGGGATTTGGGATCTATTCAGAGCACTGAGGAGCTAGAGAATAAAATGATTCTTGTCATTAAAATTCTTCTGCTTGCCATGTTAACGATGACACCACTTAAGGTTAAATCAGACTTGGTAATAAGTTTACTTGATGTAGACTGAAGTGTTTCAGGCTCTTAAAGAAAGATGCTTGAGACATGCACTGAGTGCAAAGCCACAGGTATGTTTGAGTGCCTGTTCCGCACATAGCGTGTTCTCCAAGTGGGTCAGCGCCCAGGAGCTGAGCTCCAGCCGGGATGCAGGAACACCGTGCCAGGCTAGGAGGAAATCTTCATGCCTAGAAAACTGGGTTCAGAGGAATTGTGCCCTCAACAGCCAGAAAAGTGCATCGTGTAAGGGGGGAAAGCGGGTTTTAGTTGAAACCGACAGACGTCTCTGCAAGGAGTTCCTTCATGGCAAGGCTAGCTCTGTAAAGCATCTTTCCATCTTGAGTCACGTGATGAAACGGGAACACGATGCATGGGAATATACAGAGCTGATCTCGGTGTGAAGGAAGAGCCTTGCAGTCGAGCTGTGCACTGAACTTCTTTGGAGACTCAAGAAATTATGTTAGTTACTCAATTTAGTGAGCACTGAATTTATCAACAGTCTGTAAAAAAGATGAGGCCATCATTGGGGTTTGCCACTGTATTTTTAATTTGGTTGTAAAAGTGGAAGTGTAGTGCACTGAAATGTAGTGTCGGCCTGATGAGCAGGTTTTTTGAATGTGTGCACACTATTTTTCTTTGCTATTTTAACTGTATAGCACCCAAGACCCCCATTTTTGTACCCATTTATATTGTACATCATGTAGCAACAGACAACAAAAAAGATTACAATATGTATACTTTGATTAATGATCAACATCTTGGGGATAAAATGTTACTGGTTTTCACTCTGAGCTGTGGGAGTGAATGGTTTTGTATCTGTTTGTGTCTCAAGCAGACCTGCTTTTCCTGCCCAAAAGTATTAGAAATGATGTTACTCTGCCAAACCAGGTTAATTCTTAAATCAGTTGCCATTTCAGGATGCTGGTTTCAGGCTGCACTTGGATTTCAGTCTCAGCTTTAGGTTGATCTGGTTAGTTGTGGCCTACACTAAATATACAGCAGTACTGGCCCATCTGCAAGAAGAACCGGAGGAGAAGAGCGTATGATTTACATGTGATAATCCACGCTGGGAGAGAAAAAAACTGCAGAAGTAGGATTTAAAGTAGATAATAGTATCTGTACAATCAAAGCCCAGAGTCAGGTCTCCCGAGGAAATTTCGTATACTAGCAGCTGGTCATTGCTTTCTTCTTGTTGATATTAAATCTTGTTATACTCAGGGATGAATCTTTTATTTCATTTTTTTAAACTAAATTGGGGATTCTCTTTTTGAGATTAGGGAGCAGAATTGAATTATTCTGAGAGAGTTTATATAGTTGCCAGCAGAGAGACTTCTCAATAGGAAAGTTTCCTCTGACTTCATTAGGCAGCCGTCAGATTCCCTGCCTCTGGGCTCAGGGAGTGAGATAAGCCACAAGCAGTCACTGATGAAGAACTTGACAAAGTGACAGTCGATGTTCCTGTCACCAGGCTCCATGTAAAGTTACTGGGTACAATCCCTGTTCCTGGGACAGCTTCCCATCATGGCCTATAAACCGAGAGCTGCCTGTGGTCTGCCTGTTTAACAGCACCATCGTTTCCAGGGCACTCTGCTCCCTCAGTGCCTAAGTTAACCTTTTTATGAAGCTTCTCTAAAAATACAGAACTTCTCATCTACGACCCTTTATGTCTTTTTAAGTTAATATATAGGGCAGTGAGCTGAAATCTATATAATGTATATATTAATAGCTAACTCTGGGTAGTTCTTTCCATCCCAAAGGATCCCAAAAGGCTGCAGAATAAACACTCGTCAGGGCACAGCTGCAAATCAAGGAAGGGAAGAATCAGTCAAATCATAACTCATGGTAAAATAAGGCCGAGACAAAGGCATTTTGGGACTGAGGACAATACACTGATTTTGTACTTTTGGAAAAAATATTATGAATTATTTTACGTGTGTGCAAGACAGAAAAGACACATCGTGTATATTTTAGTCTTGTCCACAAAATTCATATATATCTCATGCTGTTCAATATATTTACTTCTTGAAAAGGAAGCTCTGAGTTGATCCATGGAACCTTTGAACAGGAGTCTCCAGGGAGGGTAAATTTTTCAAACCTGAAATTTAGACCATTAAGCCTGCAGGCCTTGTACATTACACTTTGAAAAATGCTGTTCCTTCTTTGCTGTCCTCCGTGATTTTCATAAGTGTGCATGTTATTAGGGAAACTTGGACAAATGTTCATTGTGTAAAACAGACGGACTCCTCAGGTTTTTCATGTTGCTGCTCAGATTAATTTCAGCAGCCCAAGCTACCTGCTGAAATTGAGGATTCGCTTCAGGGGCAATTGGGAGGGTGGGGTGGGGTGCTTTTGTACTGCAATTCACCGCTACCCTGATTCTCCAAGCACCGTAATAAAAGCACCTTGTGTAAGGCATGTTACAGTAACAAATTATGTGTAAGATGGTGGATGAGCAATGGGGTTTTTTGTTCTGTCTGTGTATCAACATCTCCACAAATGTCTTTCCTTCTCTGCCCTCAGTATAGCACTTACAATTTACATCAGAGACCATTATGCAAGGTTTGCATTAGGAAAGGTTGGCTATTTCCTCCCCAGCTACCATCTGGGTAATCTGTCTGATCCTTCCCCAGATTCTAATTTATCAATGATAGATTATATGAATTTCAAGGCTAGGCAGTAGCAGAGGGAGGTTTAGGGGTGGGAAAAATTTAAACATTATTGCGTGCTATACATAGACCGGGTTTTGTAATATCAGAGAGAGAAGCAGAGGAGATTCAGCCAGTTAACCTGATAGCACAGCTGGTAAAACACTAGGGGGTCTGGGTTAAAACCTTAGCTAGGTCATTAGTTTCCATCTTCCCCAAAGCTATTCACATTGTGAAGAGAAGCAGTCAGACAAATAAACAGTGAGGAGACTGTAAGATAGATATTAAAGCATAATAAGAAAATACTTTTTCAAAAAAATCCAATCCAGCACTTTTTTCTTAAACAGAGCATTGATCCTTTTGTGAAAAGGAGAAATACCGCAGTGATCTTTGCAGGAAGCCCCAGTTTTCCTAAGGTGATATTTTCCATAATTTCTATTTCGCATAAGCAAAGAAAACATCCTTTGTTGAATGGGTGTGGAGAAACGTGGTGGTCGTTCTGCAGATATTAGCAGATACCAATGTGAAAATGTCCAGGTACCAAAGGGAAACCACGTCACTGTTACTCTGGCCCAGAGAACTTGAATGTTTTTAGTGGCACCCTGATGGACTTGGAAAAGGCAACAAGGTTTTATGTGGGCTGAAGAAAGAGCTCGATATAGAAATTAGATTTTTTGGTTTTCATGGTTAATGGGGAAACAATAAAGAACTTTCTCATAAAACTCTTTGGAACTTTTTTTAAAAATAGGTTGTGATTGGAGAAAGAAATGAGAATTTAAAAATCTTTTTTTTAGCTTTTATATGAGTAAAAAACTTACTATCAAGAAGATTATTAGCCTTTGTAGAGGCTAAAGAATAAGCCTCTTAATTTGTCCTATGTCAGTGGTCTCAGTACATTTTTTTTATGCTGCTACCCTTCAGTTGCTTGTCAGAAGTGTTTGCTCAGTACCAGGGGTATTAGCAAAGATCTGGTATATTTAGTACTGAAGTATTACCCATGTCAGTGCTGCTGCTTGGAACACGTCTAACAGGTTCATACCAGAACCATCCAAAGATAACTGCATTGGTGCAGTGCTGTAACTTAGCTATGCTAAATATGGATCAGAATCTTGTTTGCCAACTGTTTGTGAAGGTGTTTTATTTATTTGATGTATTTTTTTTTTTTTACCAGCCTGTTAACTGGACAGGAATATTGAGAATTTGTATTTGCATCATCTAAATGAGGTTGACGCTGCAAGGTGATCTGCTCACCAACACATCACTCTGTAGTGTGTATTACTAAGTCGGATGTTCCATGTACGACAAACGTAGGTTTCATGTGTGCTGTCACCAGTCCAGCTGAGCATATTTTAGAAAGGCTGGCTTCTGGAAAGTGAGAATAAGAGCTGAGGAAAGTACATTATCTTGCATGTAAAGAAATCTTGTGCCTGCTTGCTCTAGAGGCCAGTTTTCTTATGCCATCCACATGGTTTCACTTCATTTACTTAGGTTGTATTCTGGTACATGGGTGAAACCTTCTCCAGTTTCTTCATTGCTGTTATTCTTTTAGACTTGTGTAAAACTTTTGGCTGCTTAGATTTTTTTTCAGTATCTAAGTCTCTCTCACGGTGTTGTTTTTAATGTATATTTTAAGTAGCACCTTAGGAGGTACCATGCCATTCTTTGCCAGTGACGGTAGGTCACCTGTGGCCAGATAGCGCTGGCCATCCATAAGCAATGGCAACAACAGTATTTTCTTAGCTCCTGCGGTCTGTAAGCCAGTCGTCTCCAGATTTGACCACACCATTTGAAGATGTTTGTTCTGGTACCATCAGCAGTTTGTGCAGACAACCTGCTTGCATATTTAGGGTCCTGGTATCTCAGGCTTACATGAGAGTCATGAACTCTTTCAATTACTAAAAGACTTCATTAATGTGTGAATCTTGTTCTGTTGGATGTTTTCTCACAGTACTCTGAGGTGCTGACTGTGGGCATGTTTAGCTGGGCAAAAACCCAGGCATGGTTCAGTTCAAAGACTTCCTGAGCCATCCTTGCCATCTGAGCCGGGTGGGCTAGGGAGAGTTTCAGTCCTGAGGTGATCGTCCTGAGCATATAGCATGCTAACAGGTTGCCAAATTTTATTATACCCACTGCACAGAATATTGGTTTTTGTTTGTTTAGCTTTACCCTGCCACTTGTCTCAGTGTTGTTTACCCATGGATGAGCTACGTTTGGGAGTCGCTGCTTTAGATCCGTCTTAATTCTGTTGTATTCTCTGGTGAAAATCCCGAGATAGAGAATGCAACCCAAACAGCTGTCTGAGGAAGGAAAGTCTGCCAAGAACTGTGTCATGGGTGTGCAAACATTTGCTCTTTTTTTCTCAAGGGTGCTGGCCGGTGCCTTGCTAACATACCAAGCATTGGAAGTTTGCATGATTCCACACACACACAAGTTTTTCCTTTATAGGTAGTAGAAAATACCTCTTTTCACATATTTCATTTTTTTTTTGAGCTGATTTGTAAGTAGATAATTTTATGGTATTTTTCTCTAATTATTTGATGATTAGTGAATGCATCCAATCTGTTTCTGCTGTTCCGTGGTTTTCAGAGTAATAAGACTGTCTAGCCCCTTCTTTAGCATCTGCCCTTGAACCAGGGGAACTGCCTTATTCCTCACTCAGAAGGGTTCCTCGGTTGGTTTGGTCCCATGCTCTGTCACTAAGCATGGCCTCCCTAAAAAGGGCGATAGCCTGATCTGTTTTTTCTTATGTAAGTTCTTTTTTAAAGTGCCATTGCAAGTTGTTTCTTTCCTTAATTTTTATTTATCAGATGTGTAACTTAATGATCATCTGCTATCGCTGTAAACTCCAAAGTTTTCCTGAGCTTAAAATGAGCTTCCATGTGTTTTCGGGTTTAATTCATTCATGAAAAACGATGCGCTACCCCTGGCTATATCAAAAGACCTCCCTGAGACCGTGGGTTAAAGTGTGTGCCAGTAAGCAGTTGCTGTCCATCAGCTGATGCACAGTAACTTGTCACTTTGCAGTCACTTCCCTTGTGTTTGAGCTCCTGCTTTCCTGGAAAGCTTTCTTCCTACTCAAGCCAAGATTTCAAAATATCAGAAGAATCCATTTTGGATTCTACAGCAACACCCAGCACATTTGGTGGGAGTTTTTGATGGTTAGTGCTAAGGAGATAGCATTCAACAAACAGGTGATTTTGTATTGGTCAGTGTGCAAATGTGATTAAGACAACTTCAGTGCATAATCTCATGAAGCTTTAGTAATGTACTGTTGTTTATCTGTTTTGTGTATGCGTATGCATAAGGGAAAACCAAGTTTTTAAGCGTTTTTACAAAGGCATCATAAACGGTATTAGCTATATGATGTATATTACCAGATGTTAGTTCTGTACAGGATAACAGAAGCTTCGTCTTTGTCTTTTCCTTTATCAGAGGAGCAGAAACACTTCCATCATGAGCATTGCCTGTTTTCTATTTTTTCTCTGTATTTCGCTAAACAGAAGAAAAACACGCTGCTACCTGACCATTCTTAAACGTTGTATGTATGTTCTATTTGAACATGCAAACGTATTTTATTATACTTGTGGTGTGCTAATTGTTAATGGTATGCTACTGTTTCATTTAGAACTAAAAGAACGCAAAGATCACTCTACAACTTTAAATGGGGTTTTAATAAAGACAGCCATTCTTTAGGTACGTAAATGTAGTATAAAAAATAACTAAAAAGGAAGAGAATACTTCTGGCAGGCTCACTTTATTCAGCTACTCCTGAAATAGCTTAGTTTGCCAAAATCCACTCAAGTGTTTTTTCGGTGTGTAATCTCCTGTTGTGATGGCAAGTAAAGCATCATCTGTACCTCTTTTATCACTAATATTAAGGGAAGGGAGTAGATTTGTTCACTGATGAGCATGTTGCCATTGTAATTTTTAAAGTCTTGGCACATAGCTGTTTCCTATATTTTTATTTAAAAGACAAAAACCCCCACCTTGTTGTCACAGAGGTTGACATGTCAGATGCAGTCTGGCTGTTTAATCACTCCAACGCCTTTACTCCAGTGCAGCTCTAATATAATCCTCCTTCCCTTCTTTACAAAAGCAAACTTTATCTTAGATCTAATTTTCTGGAAAGAAAATTTATTTCTTTTCGTATCAGTTATAAAATGAAGTTGAACACTAGGGAAAACATGTGTAAATAAGGAAAAATGAATGTGTGCCAGCTGCTCCCTTTCATTTCTGATAAGATTTCTAGAATTGATACTGTTTTCTCCTTATGGTGCAAGAATGTTAACATCTTGACCAGGAACCCCCTTTCTCTGTAAGACATCTGAGCTTTCTGCAATGATTTGAAACACTTTGAACTCATGCACTGGTCTCTGAGTGTTCACTGGGCTCTCACGGAGGTAGATGAGGATAGACTCCTCTTTGTTGTAATGGAATCCAGATCACAGTAAGGACCTGATCTTACCTTCTTCTCCACGTCGCATCTATAACTGAAGTGACTCCTCTGCTCTCTGGAAGGAAGTTGGAGCATGTCCTATTCTAAGGCTGTGCCTCTGTATCGTACAGACTGTGATAGAAGATAATATGGCATAGATATTCTTCCTGAATTCCAGGCTTCCCTTTCCTTAATTCTTTACCTGTCCATGCCCAAGAGAAGATAGCAAAGCCAGCCTCATTGCAGGGGGATCTCACACCCTCTGGGACGATGAAACTCATGCCTCATGTCAAAAGCTGTTAAGGAGTCTGTTCCGTTCTCTTGTTAATCACCTTCTCTGTAAAATAATGCCAGAGCACGAGTTTGAGTAGTATCACACAGTTACCTCTCCTGTCAAATTACTGACGCGCCCCATGGCACGGTTTGGCCAACGCCTGTGAGCACTCCCTGAGCCACAGCCCAGGACATGGGTGAGGCAGCACAAGGGACTGCACGCAGGAGTCACACCAAGACTACCAGGACTGAGTGGGAAGGTTTAGCTGGATCGACACAAGCGTGTGCCACACCTCTCTGCAGGCCAGGGAATGTTCCTGGCGTGTTTTATTTATGACTGTACACATAGCCACACAGTCCCCTCTAGCACAATGTTTGGAAAGTTCTCTCGTATCGGTTAAAAGGCCCATGGTGAACAGAAAACCCTCGCTTCTGTACTAGATACAGGAGTAACTTTACTATCTTTATAATAAGAAACTTAGTGTGACCAGTACAAAATTTTTCATTTAAATGGATCCCACGAGTGTGATATATATGGTGTATGTGTGTCAGGAATGCGAGCATTTATTTCATACAGACATACGACTGTATTAGCTTTCTAAATTAGTTGCAGCGCTGTCGGCAGAAGACATAGGCTTTGTAAGAACAAGATTTGTGTGCGGAGTGGAACTATTTTAAAAATCGAGGGGTCTCTCAAAATAAAGCTAAGTGGAGAAGGGCATACGAGCTTTCTGTTGCAGAAGTCTGGAGTTTTCCAACCAGTGCAGTCTCCAAACCACCATTTCATCCTCGGCTATTTGCCGTGCGATGTGCCAGTGCATGTGGTCCGGCTTCCTCCAGAGCGGGTGCCAGGCTCTGATTTTGCAGTTCAGGTCTGATAAATCCCTTTTCTTGGGGCTTGCACAAAGATCAGGAAAACTCTGCACATATTCTGCCAAACCTTGCAGTTGTTAAAGAGTTTTAGCACGTTACGGGTTGAGCTGTTCATAGCACAAAAGAACTGGGCACAAGGGAGTGCAAGATCATCTCAGCTCCTGGTTTTTCTCCTTAGGACCTGCGGCATTGGGCTTGTTGTCTCTCTGACAGGGTTTGAGTGGATGGATAAGTATGGTACATAGCAAAGGTTTGTTGGAGGGCTGAAAAACTGTTCACATGTGTTTGGACTCAAAGCCTGGCCTCTGGTAAAGTACACACCTTCCATTTCTACAGCATGGCTACTGTCCCCTTTCATACAGCGCTTTGTCACCAGTGTACAAACAGGGAGGCCGACCCGCAGAAAGGCGGGAGGGTCATTCACCCAATGTCACCTACCGTGGCAGTAGCAGCAGCGCCTGGATGAGAAACATTCAGGACGTGCTTGTTGGGGCTGTGGTCCCCACAACGAGACCCCTGAGCCGCCTGGTCAAGGGCAGACACCCCGGCCCTTGGGGAGAGTCGTCCTTCTGCCACCTCTCCCTCCTCCTGTCGCCCACTTCCGTCTGTCTTCACAACTTGTCTTTGCCCCTCTCTCTCCTCTTCTCTTTTTTTTTTCTTTTTCTGATCTTCCCTTCAGCAGCTTCCAGTTGTCCATTTACTGCCTGGGGATTTCGCTCTTACCTTTCTGCTATCCCTAAAGTAAGGCAAGGTGTAATTAGTGCTGCCAGGTGAGGCATCTCTTGGCTTTCAACTTCACACCTCCCCACGTGCACGCCACTAAAATTAACGGAGGGGAGAGGAAACGGGCACCTTTCATAAATACTTCAGCTCTCTGCAGCCTCAAAGCGTGGGTGCATGAACAAGTTGCAGGGTGGGCCGAAACGCAGGCTGGCTCTTGCCCGTTCCCCCACCAGGCAGCCACCACCGTGTCTCCCGCCGGTGGCAGCAAACGCTGCCCTTCGCCACACTCATGTTTTGCCTCAGAGAAGCAGGAAGAAGAAATTTAATAAGCAAGCAGAAGAGAAAAGAAAGCAAATTTCCTTCCAAAATAGGACCTTACTGACTCCTCAGCGCAGCCTCTTCAATGTTGAAAGCAGCACTAAAACCTTTCAGGGTAAAACATCAAAAAACCAGCATCCCTGCTTAGACATTTCATGGGCAGGACTGTAGGATTTTTCCCAGCTTATGAAAATTTAAAAAACCCCGCCACAAAACCCTTCTTCTCTTCCATTTAATAGGGCTTAGTTCTATTCCTTTATATGAAGCTTCTAGATTTTATAGCATTTCACTAGGTCTCGTTACCACTTTCAAACCTTAAATCAAATTGGGATTTAATTAATACATTTACAAAAGGGAAAAATGAGAGAATGCAATACAGGTGTGGTAATCTTCACATAAAGGGAAATTTTAGATCCTGAGAGTCTGTGGGCAATAGGAGTATTTACAGTGGATTTCTATATGCTGAAATTACGCATTTTGGTAGCAACATACTATTTTGGAAGTTATGATACTCCCACCATAAGTCATCAGGCAAATTCCCTGCTACTTACTAGGTAATGCAGATAATTGCCTTTATTTTTTTCCTGAAGTTTGTTTCAATTTTAAAATCAGCAGTCATTTGTAACGAAGCAGAACTGCCCTGTCTTTCTTTTGCAAGTAAAAGTTTTTGAGCCTTGTCTACAGGTTTTGGTTGTTGAGACAGCTTTGCTGACTTGGAGGTGTGTTTGTTCCTATGAACAGTAGCAGCTTTCTGAGTATCTTTAGTCTGAAAACAACTAAAGAAGGTTGGGGTTTTTTTAACAACAAGGATTTCTTAAATAACAAACAGTTACCTGAATATTAATTTTTGCTTTGGCGCTTTTTTCCCTTTAGGTTTTATGGCAGGGAAACAGAGGAACCCCCAAATGTCCCAGTATGGACCTCAGCAAACTGGACCTTCCATGTCACCACACCCCTCACCTGGAGGCCAGGTGCATCCTGGAATCAGTAGCTTTCAGCAGAGTAATTCGAGTGGTACTTATGGGCCTCAGATGAGCCAGTATGGACCACAAGGTAAAATGCTTGCTGGTAATACATATGATAATTTATACGTAGATATATTTGTACTACATATATATATCGTGTATGTAGGTAGGTATGTGATTTCTTAAAAAAAAAAAACAAACCAAAAAACCACAAAACACACAACACCCTCCCCCAAAACATCTAGACAAACAAAACTTTCATTCAAAGGTGGAGCTGCACCTTGTGGAAGAAGCTGCTTCTGTTATTAGCACCTTTCTCTGTATAAAAATAGTGACCTTAAATTGGGCAAGGAAATGACGAATCTGTTACGTTGCTAGGGCCATTGTTTAGGAGCGTCCTCCCCTCCCCGTGTCATCTCTGCGACGAGGTCGCATTTGACCAAGCATGGAATAAGGCTCATGATGCCGACCCCAAAATAGGAGTTCTTTTCTTAGATGGAATCCCAAGGCCAATCTGAAATTGCGTGGTGACTGTGAGGGTTAAAGTCTTCTAATGAGCATAATAATACAGTGGCTACTGTGGGAATATAATATTGAGCTCTAATGCATACGGTTTGTGAATCTTAACTAACCCTTCAGACTGAGAGACAGTTCCTTTTATTTTGCTTGTTTGACAGAATTGTTGGAGGACTAAAACAAAAATAGAATACACAATTTCTGCCCCTGGACATTGAATGTGTACAACCTTGAACGTGTCTATTGTTTTGCCTTTAATGGATAACCTTTATAAAGTATGCATCTGTTTCAGGGCTTAATGAACTTGAAGTCAAGCCACAGAATATATAAGGGGCAGTATTTTCTTCAGACGTACATACAGAAGCTTTGCTATTTCAGCATTTCCTGCTATTGCTTTCCTACTTAAAATTGTCAAAAAGGACTGGAGCCAGCGATGGGAAATTGTGTGCAGGCTCGATGGCTTGCCTGTGCTAGCAAGGATGGTTATTTTAGTCTCCGGAGTTGCTGAGAACTAGTTCTGATGTTTGTTTGCAGGGAGCCTTGCTGCCCCGCGCAGTGTTCCTTTCTGTTTCATCTCTGGGTCGTGTTTGTTGTAGCGAGCACAGGGCTACAAGCCAAGATTTCCCAGTTTCTAATTTTGGCTCTGCCTTTTATGCCATCTTTCAACTTCGGCAAGTAGATTCATTTCTCTGCTTCGCTTTCCTTAACTGTAAAATGGGGCTAGTAATGCCTTATAGCCATGTGTGAAGATTAATTACCTAACTCCAGTTGACTGGTGCTTTCCTTTTATTTGGAAAGCATTTTGTGGCCATAAAATGCTGTCCAAGTGCTTATTTTTATCTGCACAGTGAGCAACTAGCTTAACTGGTAAAAAATCCAGTGGATTTATGATGTGCTATCCTGACTTCCAGCTGTACTGCTGCTGCTGAGATTCCGAACCATGGGAATAGTGGGTGTCAAGTGCAGTAAAACATTAGCCATCCACACTGATTGAATGGAAAGGTTTTTGTACTAAATCAATGCATTTAAGTAACATGCCGAATACTACTTTCTTTTTTGCTTGAGTTCAGCAGTTCTTTTCCTCCCTCTGTAGATGAAAGTGCCTATGTAATGATTTTATGGGTCGCGGTCAGGAAGAAACGGCTATTAAAAAGTGAACTTGAGGGGCAGGAAGAAAATGAGCATCATTGTCATTAACAGGCAGTTTCAGAAGGGTCTGGTGAATAGTGTGATGGATGAAAAGTGTGTTCTTCTGCCAGCTCTTGGAGAGTACCGGTGATCCCGTGCACTGGTCATCATAAAATTAGGGCCCTGCAGACTTTTAGCTCTACAGGTAGCAAATAGAGCAGAAGAATACTACATTTTCACCAGGCTAATCTGACCGTTAATAAAATCCGGGGATGAAGATGGTGATATTTCAAAGTCATCTATTTACCTGGATTTAAGTTTTTTATAGCATTTTTCATTTTTAATGAAAGTTGTCTGTAACTGCATCTCTTAACATACCCTCTTCAAAGCACAATTATATGCCGGCAATGATGAATATATAATAATGTTACCCCATTTGCCTTTTGTTGCCAAAGTAACAAATATATTAAAAATTTCCTGGGTTGCAACTGAGTTCTTAAATTATTAGACTAAAATAATTTTCAAGGATTTTATTTACTTTCCATGTTTTTGTTCACGTAGGCCTTCCTCCAGAACATTGTTAAGCATAGGCTGAGTTTGACAGGTTTAATTGTATTTTTATGTATGTATCAAAGCATTCTGTAACATTAAGCTTTTAATTTGAATGCCAGATTTCAGTCTGTGCTGTCCTGAAAGCCGTTGCCCAAGGCTAGCGTCCTTTCTCTGCTCACCACAGCAAAGGCTACACCAGTAAGTTTGGGTTGGAGGAATTAGCCCCCAGTTCATGAGAGCAGAATGATCCATTTCATGCATATGGTTGATTTATTTGGTTTTCATGTGTTTACATGACACTTAGATCTATAATAAGAGTAGAATATATTTTCTCAGGAAGCAGTTCTGTACTGGGGCCCTAGTCCAATCCTGTGAAACCATTTCCTACAAAAATAAAAAATGGCTTTGGCTCCACACTTCTGTGTGTCTGTGATACAAACACAGGAGCATGCAGTACAGAACATTAGTTTTAATTTTGTATTAAATCCCAGCATTTTCCTGGCTCCAAGAATTAAAAAAAAAAAAAAAAAAAGGCAGAGCGAAAATGGAAGGTGTTACTGAAAGAAACAGTCTCTTTGGTTTGTATTTGGACAACATCTAGCTTAGGGGCTAATGAAGCTCTGGTCTATGACCCGAGCATCAAACTGCTGCCACAGCAAAATGTCCCTTAAATGCACTCTGGAGAGCAGTTGGATGCTGTAGTCAGTTGGGTCTTTTAAGACTGGGGCAGGGAAAAACTTGCTGTGGATCAGTAAAACGTGTCAGAAATGCATCCCATCTCCCTGAATTTTCCTACTCAATTCAGCAATGAAACTGTTCTGTTTGGATATAACAAAGAGAGAAACCACTAGTGAATATGTTTGAACCACAACCCAGAGCTTCACAGTAAGTTAAACCCCCTTTTGTTCATGGTAAAGTAATATGAATTGGGTATTTGTGCTTTGTAACCTTTAATGTTGGGCTCATTTCACAAAAGCACTTCGCTATCTAGCTCCCACTGATTTTAATCCTAGATTTTAATTAAAGTGGTAGCATCTTAAGGGTGAGATGCCCTAAGTATCTCAAGGGACTGGACCTCAGAATCCAGGCCCACATATGCAACAGCCTGTGGAGTTAAGACTTGAATATCAACTGTATCGACTGAAGTCCCCCAGGTAAAACAGTTTCAGAGGAATTCAGAATAATACATTTAAATTGTCTGTACAAGAAAAACTTGGTTAAGTGCACATGTAAACAATTCTAAAATGATTTTAAGATACTATTTTTAATACTGTGAATCTGACCCATGTCAGGTTTTGCAGAGAGCAAAACTAGCAGGTAGATCTCAAATTGCCCTCTTTCCAGCTTGCCTAGAAATGGCAAGGTATCAGAGCACTTTGTTCAGCAAACCTGGACAAAGTGGACCAGAATTTCAGCAGTAAGTATGAACATCTGTCTTTGGCAGGTTGTTAGTCGGCTTTTTTGTATTTTACCTTCATTACACTATTTATTGTTTTTTTTTCCTGGTTCCAGTTACTGCTTTGGTTTTTCTCATTCATGTGAGATGTCGTCTCTGTGGGTACAATTCTACTCTGCCGAGGGGGAGCTAGAATCAAAAATCCCTCGGATATGGAGGGGAGGAGTTGTTCAGTAGTATTGTACAGCTGCTGCTGCCAGGCTTGTACCCACTTGAAAAGTGTGGGCTCTTGGACTTGGCTGCCTGACACGTCCAGCTGATGTGGGCTGGCCTAGCATCTGCTGCATTCATTGTGTTTAATGCTGCATCCATCTGTTTTCTGTCAAAGCCACTGCCAACAAATTACTAATCTATTAGGGAAACATGGAAATAAGATTGCACTCCTCATTCCTGGCAATTCCTCTTGTATTTTGTTTGGCTTTTATTTTGCCTTTTTTTTGTGGTCTGGGAAAGGTATAAGAATAGCTAGTACTTGAGGTATTGAGGAAATGCTTAGGGGAAAAAAAAAAAACATGGAAAAAACATTGAAACTTGTTTTCCTTACTGAAAAGATACCACTTCCCTGTCCTTTTGGATGCTTATCCCTGGAGATGAATGATTAGGAGCTATTTTAACTGAGCCACATATTTTTATGGGGAAGATTCCACTGTTTTTTTCTGTGTTGTGCTTACACCGGAGAAGCCAAAACACGAAAGAAGAGATTTTTTGTCCCAGTTCAAAATAGCATCAAAAGGGCAATAGTATTTAG
>NW_009260493.1:2590673-2613157 GCF_000687185.1 Egretta garzetta
GGGCCTGCGGACCCATCCCGCCTGGCCCCTAGCGGGCGAGCCAGACTGGCTTTGTGTAGGTTGGGCTGACAGTAGCTGCCAGTGATTATGGATGTCAGGTCCGCTGGTGGCTTCACTTTGGGAAGCGGTGTTACTGACAGCACGTACACAAAACGTGTTAACTGGCTGTGCGTAATCTTGTATGCCCCATCTTGCTGCGTTACGTTTTTCTTGCACAAAGCCCTTGGAAAACCAGAGCAGCATCCGAGTTGTGCGTTACACCTTCAACGCTAAGCAGAGGAGTATGAAACTAGTGAACCCTTCAGTTTGTGCTCACGTATGTTGGATGAGAAGCGTGGCTCGAGCAGGTCTCAGCAACCAAAACTCTGGCTAGGGGCAGTGGCTCGCAGAACAGAAAAGAGTCAGCTGCCAGCGGCTGAGCCTAGAGGAGGAGAAGTGACAGGGCAGCCTGAAGTCAGCATAAAGCTGAATCTGGAGCCTTTCATCTCTGTTGAACCACATATTGGGGATCCTTCTGTGAAGACCCCCAGGCAGAAACTTGGTTTCCAAAAGAGGAGAGAATTGTTGCTCCGTTTCCTTGGGAAGCATAGGTCTTGCACGTTCTTGCTGGGGAGAGCTTGGAGCCAAATGAGTCAGATACCGGGCGGGGAGGAGGGGAGGATTAGCCAAAGCACAGCAGCAGGAGGAGCGTATGAATTAATTATGTGTGCATTCAAATGATGGATGAATGTATTTTTTTTAAATATAAACAGGAGTTGCGTGCTACCGACTCCTCTGCCTGGTAGCTGAGGCCTGAGGAGAGACGTGGCTGATCTCCACGTTCAGAGGAAGAGTCCAAGGGCTGCTGCCTTTGAACAAGCGTGGGAATATCTGAGAGTAGTCAGGAAACTCTGCTCTGCGGCATCCCACAGGGAGGGAACGGGTCATGTTTCCACTAATCTGGATGAGATGGAAATAAAGACAAGTCAAAACTGATGACTGAAGTAGTGTAATGTGATCCCTTTCCTAAAATACTTTTCTATCATATCTTTACCTTTTTTTTTTTTTGTCTTTCTCATGCTGCTTGCATTTGTTTCTGTAACACTGAGCGCTGTACATTCACTTTTTCTCGAGCTTTCAACGTGATAGGAAAACCGGCACTCACAGGAGTTAAGCTGCTGCAGGCGGAGCAGTTTGCTCCAGCAACAGCGTAGATCGGGGTCAGCCAGGTTTTCATGCCATCCCTCATAAGGCACCTGTTTATGTTAGCGTCTTTGTACTATTGCTGATTACCCTTGTAATACTCGTTTTCCCAGAGGAGGCGCGCTGTAAGCTACCGCCCCTTCTCCTGGCATAGCCAAACTTTGAACTTAGCAGGAAGGCAGGGTAGGGCAGGAGAGAGCGGGAATGTTCCTCGGGGCCCGGCAGCTGCCCTCACCGCTCCGTGCCAAAGCATCTCTGACACAAATGGGCAGAACGGTTCGGAGCAGGAAGCCGGTGAGAATAGCCTGTTGCTGAAATTGCAGAAAAATGGAGAATGAGAACATGAAATTACAAAAATAAGATTCTCCCTTGAGCTTATGTAATGGGTTTCTTACATGCCACATATCTCTTTACTGCATAAGGTGGTTTTGTACTGAGCGCTATGTTGTTAACCCTCTGGAGGCTGTGCTTTTCCGTATTTGCTGTTATCCCATGACATACATTAGGCAAAAAATGTTTGCGGGTACATTGTCAGTTGTTCTTGGCTGACCTGGTATTCAAATCGGGGTCAGATATAAGACCAGAGCAGGTTACTCATGGCTTTATCCAACTGGGTCTTGAAAACCTCCAAGGAGGCAATCCACAAACTCCTTGGGCAGCTTGTTCCACTGTTTGTCTGTCCTCACAGTAAAAAAGTTATTCTGACTTTGAGGACAGTGTGGTTCGCTTCAGTTCACATGCATCAAGTTCTGCAGCTGCTAACTTCCTAAATAGAAATATTTGCTCAAAAGTTTAATGTTTTTCTCTGTGCTTTTTGTCATTTCGTTCAGGAAACTACTCCAGACCACCGACGTACAGCGGCGTGCCCAACACAAGTTACAGTGGCCCAGGACCCGGCATGGGTATAAATGCCAACAGTCAGATGCATGGACAGGGGCCAAGCCAGCCTTGCGGTACCATGCCCCTGGGACGGATGCCATCAGCTGGGATGCAGAGCAGACCATTTCCTGGAAACATGAGCAGCATGACTCCCAATTCTCCTGGCATGTCTCAGCAGGGAGGCCCCGGGATGGGCCCACCCATGCCAACTGTGAATCGTAAGGCACAGGAGGCGGCTGCTGCGGTGATGCAGGCTGCTGCAAACTCCGCTCAGACCAGGTACGCGTCCAGGTGAAAGGAGTGTTTGAACGAGTAGGCATGTTTTTCTTGTCATTTCTGAAGTAACGGCACTGCATAGGTGTAGGCATACGCATTTATACATGTTCTATCTGTGCCCTTATCTCTGGGAGGAGATGGCGTCTGGGAAGAATAGTTTTCTGAAATGTAAGGGGAAAGCACATTACCGTGTGTTTGAATTATCCTCTCAAAAAGCAGCTGTGACAGTGGAGGTGACACTTACTTCCAGTTTGGTTCTTGGCACCGTAGGCTTTAGGAAAACCCACAGTGTGGCAGTGGCATTAGGAGTTCAAAACAAGCCCTCTGTGACTTAAAATTGATTAGCTGGTTATATATTTTTTATCTCCGGTAGAGAGAGGGCCAACATGTCCTTGGCAGCTTTCCCCTGCCAGGGAGTAAGGAAGCTTATGAAGCTGCCCATCAATTCTTGCACTTACTGCCCGTGTTGTAAGCAGCAGTGCTAATGGCAGTTCTCTTCTACAGGATGTTCTTGTTCCTAGGCAGGCATGCAGAGAGGGAGAGGAGGGCAGGCTGAGGGGAGCAGCTGGAAGGGAAAGGCAGAAGGAGGCATAAAAGCAATCTGTAGTTATCTGGAGTTGATAACTGACACCTATGCATCCATAAGAGAGAACCTGCAAACGGGATTGTAGATAGAGGTTGGAGCCATCATCTGTCTTCTTGTCTCCCCTTCAGGCAGCGTAATTGCGTGTTGCTGTTTGTGCGTGGATTTTGGCAAAGACACTTTTCTGTCCGTGGTTACTCTTAAAATGCCTGAATACTTGCAATGAAATCATATTTTCTGGGAAATTTTTCAGATGAAGTAATTTCCACATTTCCCTGGACTCAAATAACTCTTGATGTATTTATTATCTTTTTCTGTTACGAGAAGTTCCATTACATTTGTGAATTACACAAAGCTGGTTGTGCTGTTCTGGTAAGCATGCTTATGCGTGTGTGTGTGTATTAAGCATCTTGCCTTTACTTCTGCATATGCGTACACAGATGCACATATACGCATACAGGTATTTATCATTCAAGACCAGTGTTTCTGGACACTAGAGTCACTCTAATTCCAAGATGCAATATAAAACTAGAAATAGGAGGCTAATGTGTCCGTATATCTGTTGTTTTCTTGTTTTGCGAGTTTGGAAGGCAGGTGGCTTCTAGTGATAAGCGCAAACTTTTAAAACAATAACAGTAAATTTAGCCTATGTCATGTTCTTGTTCAGTAAAATAGAGCCATACTCCCTTAAAATAGACTATACTTCAGCAGATACCTGTGAACCAGCAGTCACAGTTGTGTTGGGTTTTTTAACAGACCTGTCTAGTAGCATGTACAAAAGTCTGCTCCTGTCTGTCTGGTTTAGGCCATAAGCTGATAGGTCAGGCATGAAGGAATAAATGGGCCATCACTGCAGCTGGAGGAAGACTTTCTTTATAACCATGTAATGAAAGGAAGAGCTCACGTTTGTTGGTCTTTATAGCAAGAAAAGATTTTGTGTTGAGCAGAACATACTTGATTGTGATTCAACTTCTGATTCGGGCAGTGCGTGCTGTTTGATCAAAAACCAGGTTAAGTGATTACCACTCCTGTCTCACACCTTCCTTTTGTAAAACCGCTTTTGGTTTCTAGCTTTGCCTAGACAAAACCGCACCAGTTCAGAGCCTTTTCATCATATACTGCCCATTCCAGTGATCCAGCACCTGTGGAAGGGCTGAGCAGTCATCAAATCTCTATTGCAAATACTGGCAAAAGGGCTATTTATAAACTGCAAATTGAGCAAAACCTGCCACACCCCTCTGATGCCAGGGGGTTGCAAGCACACTGTTTTCCTCTTTGATCCCAAGTCAACTGTAGGGGAGAAAGCGTAGTGGCTTTTGGCTGTTCCTGCAAGTCCTCCATGCTTGCGTATGGAAGGAATGTACTGGACAGTGATGATTCATATTTGTGATACAGAGCACATCCAGAGAGGCTTTGGGCCACCATACGTTAGGTTGCCTGCTTACCCCAGCCAGCCTGGGGCTGGCGGACGCCCCATGTTTTCTTCACAGCACCCCAACTATGGCAGCGCTCAGGTTCCCTTGATGCACCAGCCTGACCAGTATGGGTAGGTAGCAATGTAAACTGGACTTGCTGTGGGACCTTGCCAATTTTTTTTTAATGTTTATGAACATCTGGCTGCTGAAGTAATATAAAAATCATGTGAAAGATACACAAATACTTTCATTGTAGAGGGGATTTTGGTTTTTTGTTTTCTTTTTACTAACACCACTGTGACAGTATGATGAAAATCTGCATGGCGCTCACTCGCACGCCTGCATGGCTTTTGGCATGGCTGCGTTTCCTTGTGCCTGAGAGAGAAATGGAGAACCTCACCACTGAGGAGGAATGAGATCCCTCTTCCCCCTGACCCAGGCATCGTCCTTCTCCCCTCATTGTTGGTGTCCTTGTCTCACAGCGGTGCTGTGCAAGCCCGTTGTCTTGACGTGGTGGTGGTATTGACACTGCTGCCAGGGCAAGTGAGCTGCAGCCCCCAAAGTATGGTCCCTTATTGAGAGGTGATGTACTGCAGGAGTCATGGCAGGGTTTCTTAATGGGATTTTCAAGGAAGTTTTATGACACTATAATTCAGCATCCATATGTTTGAAAAATTTCAGTTAGTTGCCAGGACAGTTTTTAGGAGCACTAAGTATCCAGCGCAAAACATTCGCCTGAAATGCAGCTACTGTTTTCTCACCAGAGTCCTTCACACTGTGATTTCTGTAACCATATCATAAATTACAGCACTGGGATAAAGTACCTACGCTGGCTCCCAGCCTGTTGCTCCCTCACAACAAAGTCCAGCTTCACCTGAGATTCAAGTTTCATGGACTTCCCCGCCACCATGTTATTTCAGTTGTTAACCTCCATAGGAAATCTATAATACCCAAATAACTGCTGCCTTCATGGTTATTAACAACTTCTAATTACCAGTTTTCTGTAGCTGCTTTTGTTTGTTTTTTTCCTTAATAACATCATTTATATATGTGCATATGAAAAAGCACAAAGCAAAACAAAAGCACAAATCTACTGGTTGTCCTATTGAAAAAGCAAAACTTAGTGAAATGGGAGAGCACTTGCACCATACTATTTTGTCTAACTGGAAAGACACCTACTGTTATATGCCTAAGTGCATGAGTAGTGGACAGCCTTTTTCTTTGTACGTCTTGGGTTTATAAGATTCAGCTGTGGGGTTCAAAAAATGTTGGATTTTTATTACTATAAAACACACGCCTCTTACAGAGAATTAAGAAGAAAATGAAACGGTTGTGTCAAAGTCATGGTTACACAGCAGTATTTCTCTACAAGTTGGTTGTGATGCCCTTCAAGGTCAACTTGTTGAATCAGTAGCCAAGTATCAATAGGGGAGAGGAATTTATCTTCAGCTGTTAATCCACAGGATCTATCCTTTACCAGCTTGGGAGTCTCACTGAGGCATAGAAAGCTGGGTTGCCTCTGCCTTGCCAAGCCACACTAAGCAGCTGTGTAAAATGAATTTAAATGGCATGCATCAGAATAAAATAACTTCCACTGGGGCAGAAAATCAATGTTCGTTAACCAGGGCTGGATGATCAAGATCTGAGTGTCAGCCAGTTATACCTAGGTATCGCCCTCGGTGCAGACCACCACTCTTTTAATTAGAGAAGATAAAATCATATAAATAAAAGTGGTAGCTGCGGAAGAGACTAGTTTTACACCATTTGAATTAGCCTTTGACCTTCACCTTGAGGCCTGCTCTATGTTAAGCTTAGATTAATTTCTGCAGCTACATAATAGCTTCTCTGTAACCTAAAATCTTATGATGTGCTAGTCTGTCTTGTGCACACAGGCCAATGCCTCTCAAATTACATCTGTCACGTCAGGGTAAAGAAAAGAAAGGTGTTCTTAAGACCTCTTAATTGAACCGGCGGTATCTGTGGTTTTCGCGCTACCCAGGATGTTTAAGCTTGGTCTGGGTAACAGTTTACAGCAGGCAATGCTAAGTAACTCTCTGATACCCTGTATAGTAATTCCCCTTGTTTTCAGGAAGACAGCGTGAAGGAACTGCAAAACAGTGTTTTCCTTTTTATATCTGTCTTGGTCTCAGCACAGCCATTGACTGGTAAGGACTGTATGTTGAAGACCTAATATATCCACTGAACTCCAGAGAAAGACTTTTCATAATTTAGGTTGGTGTTGGCCGAGACCCCAAGGGCTGGTTCTGCTGCTGGAGGTTAAACCCAGCGGAGGCCTCTGAGGACCAGGTGGCTCCAAAAAATAAAGTCTTTTATCACACTGTAGTTCTTAACAATACATGTATTTATAGTGATAGAGAAGTATTTATGTGTGTACAGACCTGCAACACAGTAAGCCTTCAGTAAAAACAAACTATTTTAAGGAAATTAGATCGTATTTTCTCCGTTGGTGTGAAAGGCAGCAAATTTAGCCACTATCTTCTAGTATCAACCAATTTTGAGTTCCTCAGTTTGCAGATGCCCAGCTTGAAACTTTTCAGGACTGTGTGTCCACTGCCTGTGAGCTTTGGGTTCTTACAGCAAGTGCCCAGTACACACTTTGGAAAATGGCTTATTAGGTTGACACCTGAAGTCAACAGACGTTTTTGGAGCGAGATGCTCGTTGTCATCATTTTCAGCATCTCTTGTGCTAGCAGTGAGTGTCGTTCTGAGTACATCATCTTAGCAGTTGAAAGTGTGACTGTACTATATTGGAAAGGTAAAAAGATAGCTGTGAAATAGCCGGCTGACATACTGTTAGCAGTGCGGCCTTAGGAAGACGTAATTCAGCACTAGCTGGCTGTAAAATGCACATCCAACTGGATGCTAAAGTGAGCCTCTTGCTGGTGCAACTACTGCTATCAATACCTGAACTAATTGCTATAAAATGAGTTTTGATGTGCCTACATGAAGGCAGCATCTTTGACCTCAGTGTACTGTACCTTAATATGATTCTTGGGATTGCATGTTGCAATTTTGTAAATTAAAGCAATTTTTTTTATAGATTGAATGAATTTAGAATTCAGTGTCATTGATTTTAGAGGAGACGATTTAGACACGGTAGTTTATTAAACTGAGGAATTGGGATCCAGCTTAGCTATTTGCAACCTCTGGCCATTTTAAATCCTGGTCATGGGGTTGCTAAATTGAGGTGGATATTTACATTATTGTCCGCTGCTCCCAGTGCCACCTGAGAAATGGTGTTCAGTCTCTATAGTAATGTGTGGTGTTGCATTACCTTGACATACTTCTAGGCACTCTAGCACGTGGTCCTGGTTCTAAACTGCTTAGCAGCTGATTAGGTGCTACAGCCTCATGGTGGTGAGGTCAGAAGAATTGGGGTAAGTTTTCATTCAGTCCTAAAACTGATCTATAAAAGCTGCAGTGATGTTACAGGATTTCTGTTGTACAGAGAAGCAGTTACGATTAGTGTAAATGAGTTTAAAATGTGCATGCTGTATGTCTTCTTCTTGGCCTCCGTGTGTGTGTACATGCACACGCACGCTTGTGCACATGCAGGCAGACTAACCTTCCATCAGCATCTCTCCTGCTATGTATGTATAATTCATATTCCATGTCACTGGTGCCAGCAAAGCACTTTTTCCATATTATTTTCTCCAACAGCAGGGTAATGCAGCAGGGCTGATGGACTAGAAGGTACTGGTGAGGAAATATAGTAATGGACATGGTGCATTAAAATGTCAAAAGGAAAAAGAACAAGGCGGAAATGGGGAATAAATTTTTTAAAAAGAATAATAATATAAATAAAAACCAGAACTCTTTTAGGTGTTTTACATCCTAGAGCCTGTCAATTTCTATGCAGTATTTTCCAGTCTGGCCCTTTTGATCTTGAAACTTGGGTTTAAAATTCTAATTGCGATGTTAAAAGCTGCGGTTATGTAGCAGGAAGACTTGAAGTGCTACAGTAAAACTCACCGTCTTTAATCCCTGGAGAGAGTATGTATTTTCCATTGTTTTCCCTTTTCCCCTTAAGCTTGGAGGTGCTGTTCTTCTCTGCTGGGAAGTGCAGTGGAGCGGGAAGGTTAAGTACTCATTCAGGTTTCTTTGCTTATTCAAACCAGGCTACTTCTAGATGAAAGGCTGCCAACTGTGAAATCCCCAAAGTAAACCAGGCTAAGGTAGATAGGACTGGTAGTCATAATTGGAGCCAGGGCCGGGGTACGTTATCTGTTGCCTTTGAAATAAGCCCCTAGCAGAAAGGCTCATTCTGCCGGGTCTTTCATTTAACATTCAGTTGCAGGGAAGGAGTTACTGTTACTCCCGTGCAAATTCAGGCCATTCGCAAGTCCCCAGTCTCAAGGTGTCTGGTTCTTTCCCCTCTACCCTGCTCCTCCTGGCACTCCCAAGCTTAAGATTTCCTTTAGGGATCCTGATGGATCACTCTGAAATGAGCCCCACTTCGCTTTCTCTTAGTGCTGTTTGAATATCCAGGCAGTACATTTCAGTCCGTGAAATTACATTTGGCTTCCCAAACAAAAAAAAAAAAAAGTCCATGTATAGTTTCAGTATCGCTTCTTAGTCTAAATGACTGTATGGTGTTTCGGTGAACTCCAAAATGCTGCTGTGCTTGCTCCACCTGAGGCTGGCAGTGCTTCAGTAACGGGTGGAATATCTTTTCTCTACACCAAGTAGCTGTGTTGTTCAAGGGGTTAAAGTCCAAATATTAATGCTTACTGTAACTGTAATTTCTAAGGGAGCTATTAACCAGTATTGACATATTTTTCTTCAAAAGGACCCGTACTTCTTCCCGCTTCATGAGAGTCATTTATATCAAGCTGATTTTTTTATTCTTTCTTTTTTTGAAAGGGCACTTCCTTTCCTCATGTTTTGCTTTTCAAAGCAGAACCATGTATGGCTTTTTTCTACAGTGTATGAGGAGGGGTGAAGTACAACTTCGCTTCTATGTATTTATCATAGTAAAGGCAGACCTGGAAGTCACGCTTTTGTGATTTTTTTTTTTTAAATGGAGATGCATTTTCTAGATCAGCTCAAAATTGCTGATAAAATCTTGTAAGGATTGGAAGAAACTTTACATGCTGAGCTAACCAAAGCCATTTCTTGTGGGAGACTGAGAGAAATATATTTTTATCTGGAATTTTGTTTCACTAAAAGGTAAATCCATCATTTTGGAGCCCTGGATGTCACTATGCTGCAGAGCTCGTGCAGGCAGCCAGTGATTTGGGGAGACGTTTTTTTCTCTTTTGGTTACTCATCAATCAAGTTGCCTGCTGTATGCTGCTCCTGCCATTAGAGATTAACCACAGACCTCGGGAGTCCTACTCCTTCCCGCCTTCAGAGAGTAGCCATTCTTAAATTGTGAAAGCAGGAGTACGTTGGGAAGGAAGGGTGATGTTCAGCGTCATGAAAGAGAATTTCCAGTCGTCTTAGAGACACTTCTAATTCGATTATTAGTGTGTCAGGATTATTTTTGGCTTGGTTTGGCTATTTAGGAGAGCTGTTGCCCTCTCTAGGAGTACTAATTATTTTGAAACAAAATTGCAGTGTAGGACTCTGTGTAGTTTATTAACATTCTGCCTCAGAGTTGGACATTAATGTAGAAATTCTGTACTTCAAAAGGTGATCTTTAGGGCATTTAAGAACACAGTACTTCATTAATTGTTACTGTACAAAAGTAAAGAATAAGGGAGGACTTCAGATTGAGTACTCTTGTACTCTTTCTTGGGTGGCAAGGAATGTTTCAGGTGAGGAAACTGGATTTTCACACTGTGCATCTTTTTGCCTATTAGCCAGAAGATCTACTGGTTTAAATCACAGCACTGGTCAGGGAAAAAACACCACAAAACCAGGAGAATAGTCATCTGTGTAATGGGACTTGTGAAGAAAGCTAATTCTGTGACTGCTCTGTGTGATTTGGCACATAACATTGTGCAAGTACAAGGCTGTGATTGAACAGCCTAAGATTTTTGTGACAGAAAATGGTAGTAGGGTTTTGGGGTTTAGAGCAGTTTTAAGATTTTAAGCTGTTTTGCAATGGTGATAGCTGAGAGAAAATTAAGCAACTTTTTTCTAGCAATGCTACCTGGGGAAATGTGAGTGGGAGGAGCCCTCTACTTTATTCATGAGGTTCACATAGGAGCATCGGTTCTAACTGGACATATAAGTAACCTTGTAAGAAAGTAACCTTGTAAGAATCATATTAAATGGTAACATAACAGCAATAATATTTTTTTAATGGTGGCCAGCAGTTTCACTAACACATTAAATGCCTGTTGCAGTTGTCACAGTAGGTTTCAGGCGTCTTCTGAGCCAAAAATGAAGACAAGAGCCAGCTGAAACCATGCTGCAAAATACACTGCATTGCTCTTGTGAAACTGTCTGGAGTGCCAAAGTGCCGAGACTGATGGTAATAGTGGTAGTAATAATATTGATAAACATACAGCAGCTCCAGGCTAGTGGGCAGAGATAGGTAAGTGAAAATGTGTCTGTTGGGAAATCCCTTTGGAGAACGTCCTCGCCGTGCTGCTGCACATGCACAGTGGCGTTCAGTGTGCTGTCAGCCAGATGACATTTTACTATGAAAAGATACGCTGAAGAGCTGGCATGAAGCGATCAGGTTTTTATTAGGTTTTCAGTTGGTTGCCGGCACACTGAGCTCCGTGGAGCTGCAGTGGTGCTCAAAAACAGTGCGAGGATGTGACTGAACTTCGTAAGAACATGGTGAGAGGCGGCAGGAGGACCGCATCTCCAGGTAGAACAGGTTGGGAGCTCAGGGCTTGACCCTCTCCCAAGGCAGTGCCGCACTGGAGGAAATTGCATCGGTATGTCCTGAGCTTCCCGTAGCTTTTTAGCACCACGCTTTGGTGACATCCTGGCTGTTCGTGTGCTGGGAACAGACTCTTGCCCACTTTCAAGTAATCATTCTGGGCGAGAGTTCATAGGGCCTTTCGAATTTTTAATAAAGCTATTTATAAACATGCACAAAAATAGAAGGTACATAGTGAGATAGTCATATGAGTCATTCCCATTTGGATATCGAGTCACACCGGGCTAAATCACCCTTCTTGGCATTCTGGTTCAGCTTGGCTGTGTCATGCCATACAGGGCAAATTTCTTTTTTCGCTGTGAACCCGGTTCATGCATGCTCCTGCTTGCCGGACAGGTTACAGCAGCCCTCTTTTACCCACCACGCACTCCACTCGGGCTAAGAAATGTACCTCCTTTTAGTACTGGGACACTATGTCTGATGGGGACAGTGTGCAAGCAGCCACCGTCAGAGCTGCTGTTTGCACCCGCGCTGTCAGGAAGGTAGGCAGGGGTCTCTAAGAGCGGAGCTTCGATGGGATTCCAAGCCATTTGACTTGGTCCGCTTTTCAGTAGTCCCCTGTCTTCTGTCACACACCCAGTTCAGGTTTCACTGAGTAGAAGGGGCTTAGTTTGTTCTCACACAAATAAATTCAAATGCAGAGGTCTTGCTGCACTTGTACGAATGCTGCGCAATAAAGGCATTCCAGGGAATCCCTGTGGGTTTGAAGACTGGTGACCAAATGCTGCAGTCACCATGAAATTCAGACCAAAAAACCTTCACCAAAGCACCAAAGGAGCTTTATAAAACCAGAATTAAATAACTGCAACCTAAAAAAAAACCACCAAAAAACCCATACAAAAAAACCCTGCCGTATTTCACTAAGTACCCTTCAAGTTTTTCAGTCGCACACCCTTCAATCACTAGGATCAAGTGAAGTTAAGGATTTTTTTTTTCTGCAGGCTCGTGCTACATTTTCCTCGCTGTATTCAACTACTTCGTTATCTTCTGGCCATATTTTAGACCACTGTCAATCTGGGATCTCTTCTTCAGTTTTTGTTACCTGTAAAATGGGAAAGGGAGATGTGTTCTGATCTCGGCGTGCGTTCAGCATTACAGATGTTGTGTAGCTGTGTTGTTACGAGCGTCAGTACTCATGAATTACAGCTGCCTCTTACGTTGCTCTTTCCGGTGTTAGATGTGGTGTGACGCTCCTGCGTTTTATCGGGCTTCAGATGACTGCCAAGTAGGTAGCCCGTCGGGCAGATGTTTTCACTGGAAAAATTGGTAATGTGATGACAATAACATGTAAACAAATGATAAGTTTTTGTGGCTGCTTTTCTGAGGGGCTGGGCATTGAATCAGCCTGGTAGGAACAACTAATTTTTCAGTTTCTTCTCCCTCCTTGATTGTTTCTTAGTGAAATCTAAGTAATGGTGATGATGCTAAAGGCACAAGTATTTGCATAATCAGAAGAAAAAGAATATCTTTAGAATGGCTATTTCTGTTATTCTTCAAAAAAGTGTCTTACACAATAATCTTTAGATCAGCCAGAAGAGGAAAGCAGGCAGTGTGCTCGGTCAGGCTGCAGCGGATTACAAGGTGATGTGCACTATCACATAATTATGATGCTAGAAAATTACTCCCCATTTTAGCATTGGCATTTAGGCCCGGTCATTGGGAAGAACAGTTTGGTGTTGGTTCTGTGTGCCTGATGTCAGCAGACAGACAGACACACACACACACACACACACGAACCCCAGTGCAAATCTGGATGTTTTTTCATTTATGTTTCCCAGTGTTTTGTCAGGGTCAGTGCATTTCAGAGCTTTGGCATCCCCTTTTCACGCACGCACACACACACCCCTCCAAGTATGAAATCTTCTTTTTCCTTCTAACCTGAAAAATGGAAAAAATCTTGTGGCAGACCTAGCACTTGTCACATTACCAGCTTTCATGGGTGCTTTTTTAAAACTTTGTTATTGTGAGTGGCGAGCTTCCCCACTGAACAGGGGAGGAAACATAAATCCAGGTTAGTACGCTTATAGTAGCAGCTAACGAGAGGGGGATACTTAGCTTTCAGATATAGTGATGTTCAATTTGTTTGGTTTATTTACATGGGAACTGCCTTTAATGTCGTTTTATAGCTGCCCAAGCTAATACTCAGATTTGTGTGTCTCGGCCTTTGCTGACTTGATGAACTTCCAGTCAGAGCAAAGTAAGCAATATAGGGGTTTATTTTCCCTTGCCCTCCTCCACTTCTCCCATATCCCCTGACGACAGAAATGGTTTCACTTCTCCAAGGAAGCCCATAATGTAGCAAGAAGGAAAATCCATAACAAAAGAGCATATGTATCTGCATGCACATGTTTATGTGTAAATTCTCCAGGGAGAAAGCATTCACGGGTCTCACTCCTGAATTACTCTCATTATAATAACCCATTTGGTGTCAAAGTATGACAGATTATAAGCGCTTAAGGCTAGTCCCAGCTCAAGACAGATTTAAATAAAGTACTTCTGGTTATTGTGCAGGTCAGTGTGTTTAAATAACAACCCCCCAAATCATACTTTGACATTTAAAAGAGAGAGGAAATATTGTCATGCTGCAGACCTGGCACAGATAAGCACAGGGCAATTTGGTCAGTACACTGTGATTTGTGAGTGCAGCCTAACGCAGTCATTTTCACAGTTTGTAATCAAGTAGCCACCTTAGCAGTGTGTCAGCATTAAAAAAAAAAAATGTTCCTTTTAAAATGTTTACACAAATTACTCCCCTGAGGTGCTGCAGTGCATTCGCTGCAAAACCGATGTAGGTTAAAGATCTGGAGCAGAAATGGCAAATTTCCATGAGCTTGTGGGCCATTTTTTTTTTTTCCACAGGCCAATTGCTCAGGTGGCTAGGTCATGGTAACGGGGTAATTTTTGAGGTCCGGTGCCTGGGGCAGGATAACTGGGAGAAATCCCTACACTACATGAGTGGCATGGGAAGCATCAGGAAGCACAGCACAGAGGTACCTGGATAATAATAACTGGCGCAGGCTTGGGGCCACCAGGATGAGTGAGGTGTGGCTCAGTGGCAGCTCTTCCCTACCTGGGCTGTGAGCCCCATCCCAGCTCCCGTCCTTGCAGCACTGCTCTCCTTTGGCATTGCCCCGCTGTGCCATGCTGCTGGACTGGGGCTCACCCAGCCCTGGACAGAGTGGCCACCTCAGAGCCTCGCCCTGCCTCACGGCAGCATGCACAAGCAGAGGAGCTGCAGGAGGACACATGTCTGGTAGCACTCTGCTTTTGAGGCTCCCCTGTGAATCCCTCCCTTCCTTCAGGCAGACCTGGCTGAGGGGCTCCATGTTCGTGCTGGAGGGACCTTCCCTGTGTTTACCCTGGGAGTAGCGGCTCTCTGTATGTTCCTCCCTGCTCCTCCTCCTGCATCTCTGTTTCATCTCCCTTTTGCGGAGCACCTGTCATCCTCCTGGCCCTAAAACCCTTTGGCACCTAATTAAGAATGCTCCCAACCTTTGCTGTTCATTCTTCATTTCTGTCTACTCTGCCCTCCATTTCCATCTTTTCTGCCCCAAACTCTCCTCACCTCCGGCCCTTCTAGACTCTCCACCTCTGAACCCTTCTTCTGTTCCCTACATGTTTCCGTGCTTGACTCAGCCCTGTGCTCAGCCTGGCACAGGGCTCATTACAGAAGCTGGATCATTTTTCTGACTGCATGAAGGGCTTTGCTCCAATGTTACAGGTTTAGATCGAGAGGAGAGCACAGAGTGTCAGAAGCATGCCAGAAAATCCACAGAAAGTTGTAGAACTTGATCCCTCTGCACACAGCAAGAACCCGAGCTTTGACATGTCTCCATATGAAAAGCTGTGTCTTCGTTTCTTGTCCCGCTGAGAATCGTAATGCACTTCTATCGTTGTCCATAGCTAAACCAAGCCTACCTCTGAATTCAGTTTTGTAACTAGTTCAGATTTCTTCAAATCTGAGGAAGACGACAGTATTAAACCTTCATCAGATGGCAACACTGAGGAGGTACTAAATCACATGCCAACAGGTATTAACCACAAGGGCTGCAGAGTGACTTCTGTGTAGCAGTCGGAGACAACACGCTAACCTGCTGGTGGTTTCAGAGCCAGTGAAAGGACGACGTCTCAGTATAAGAGACCCTGCTCGGCAGCTGCGATCACTCATGTGCTCCTTTGTACTGTCAGTGCTCTTCTTTCTTACGGTTTCGTTGTTCTGCTTTTTAACGATGACCAGATCTCGCATGTCATCTTCTCTCTTTAAATACATGGACTTCTGCATTAGCTCAGAAGACACAATTAGATCTGATGCTCCTTGTTTTGCAGGGCAAAGAGATTAAGTGCAGATTAAGCTTCGGCTGGATTGCAAGTGAAGGAAAACAAAAGAGCAGAACAGGACCTTCTTAAAAGGGAATGTTTTGAATTTGACCAGTTGTGTTTTGGACCCGATAGTACACCAGACAGCACAGGGAAGCTGACAGTCTAGGATCATAGGGTCATTCAGGATGGAAGGAACCTCAAGAGGTCTCTGGTCTAGCCTCTTCCTCAGCAGGCTCAGCTCAGGGCTTTATCCAGTTGAGCCTTGAAAACCTCCAAGGGCAGAGATCGCACAACCTCGATGGGCCACCAGGTCTAGCGCCTGACTGTTTTCACTGGGAAAAGGGTTTCCTTACGTCCAGTCTGAACTTCTCATGTTCTGACTCTTGCCCGTTGTGTCTCATCCTCCCACTGTGCCCCACTGTGAAGAGCCCAGCTTCATCTTCTTGCTGACCTCCTTTTAGGCACTGGGGAGCTGCTGTTAGGTTCCTCTCAAAAGCTGTCTCTGCCCCAGGCTGAACCAGCCCTCATCCTTCAGGCCCTCCAGGGTGAGTGCTCAAGCCCTGACCATCTGAGGGGCCCTCTGCTAAACTCAGTCCAGTTTGTCATCATCTTTCCTTTACTGGGGGATCCAAAACTGGACGTGATACTCTAGATGGAGTCTAATGAGTGCCAAGTAAGGAGGGGATGAGTGGTTCCCTCCATCTCCTGGCTCTGCTCCTGGTCACACAGCCCAGGATGTGATGGGCCCTCTTTGCTGCCAGGCACAGTCAGCTCCCTGTCTGCCAAGATGCCCAGGGGCTTTTCAGCAAAGCTGCTCCCCCCAGTCAAGACCCAGCCGGCACCACCGCAGGGGGCTTGTCCTTCCCAGGTACAGGAGCTCACGCTTGTCCCTGGTGACTTCCATGAGGTTCCTGTCAGCACGTTCCTCCAGCCTGTCTAGGTCCCCTTGGGGAGCAGCCCTTTCCTCAAGCTTAACAACTGGCTCTGGCATTATGCAAGTGCTGTGAATTATTACATTGTCAACAGAGTAAATAAACCACAGAAAGCAAGCAGATTCCCCCCCTTCCCATTTTTAATCTCTTCCGTTTGCTGAATGCTCGGAGAGCTACTTGTAGCAGTAGAGCAGAAAAAAGAATCGTGTAGGCTTAAGTATAGTGTTTAAATTGATAGCATAATCCTAAATTTGTATCAGCCCAGCTGCTTTTTCTTCTAAATGGGGAAATATATGTGATCTGGGATCACGGTATTGGAGGAGTTAGAGCTGGAGGATACCCAGCAGGTCACCTGGTTCATATGTAATGCAGGATTTTCTCTGACCAGTGCATTTTGTAATGTGTTGTCTGTGTGCAGAAGTGTCAAGTACTGGGGTTTCCTTCATTCCCTTGGAGCGTAACTGCATCTCACCATGAAGACATTTTTTCATTGTACTCAACATAAGTGTTTCTTCTCTTAATTTCTTCCTATTATTCCTAATTATCACTTGTGTCATCCCTAAACAACGCAGCCATTGGTGTTTATGTGGTAAATATTGTAAAATCCTATACTTAACTGGGTTTGTTCTGCTGTAGAATTTGTAGCTGGTCAGTTGAATTTTTGCCATTAGATGTCACTACATGTACAGCAGACCGTTTTTAAACCATTTGATTTTCATTTACCCTCCCAGAAAAAATGGGGGAGGGAATTGGGAGATGTAGGAGAGAGTCTGGTAGTACGCTTTGAGATAACTACTTCTTAAACAGTATGTTGGATATGCCTTTACTAAAAGCAGCACAGAAGGAAACATAAGATTTTTGACTTAACTCCAACAACCAACAGATGATGCTGTGACCTTAAGCATATATAAATATGTTTAGCAGCTGCTGTGTAACATATTTATAAGTGTTTAGTGACCTGGAGGTTAATCAAAATGAGTTTGGTGATCTCAGCTCAGTTCTTAATGGACTCCACTTCATATTATAGCACTGATGCAGCACAATTTGTCACAGTCGGCAGTCTTTACTCAAAGGAGGCCCACTGTGGAGTGAGAATTAAAGGCTGAAGTAATACCTGATTATTTCTCCCTAAAGAAACTTTCCATTCCAAGCCATCATAGAGCAGAATAATATGTGGAGGAGCTCTGTACTGCACGCTGCACCCAGTCTCGGGATAAAATAACGTTTGCTCTTACAGGACGCCGCCTTGCAGTGTTACCGAATTAGCTCACGCATGCTGTGGTCGGTGCTTTGATGGGGGACTGGGGAAGGACAGAGTTCTGCCAGGGATGGTGCTGAGTCTTTTCACTTGCTGGGCTCTTTCCAGCGATGGAAAGCTGTGTCCGTTCCAAGTGCGGCATTACGTGGGAGGATGAAAGGGAAAGGTATTGCCTTGCCAGATGAAATTTCAGAATTAGGTTCTGCCATTCAGGTCTTTCTGGGTACAGAAGCAATTTTTTTAGACTTCAGTTGTATTCTTGCTGTCCTGGCCAAAGCTGGTATATTCTTTTTATTTAATTTCCACTCTCCGTCTAAACTGGAAATAGTTTCCTACTTTTTGATTTAAAGCTGTCGTACAGCAGTACATTTTCATGAGCTACAATTTAGATTGATGTCCATAGTGGGTAACGTGAAATAGGTTGTACCTCAATTTGAGACAATGAACAGCCCCACAGCTTGGAAGATATACGTGCTATAGGAAGTAATAGTATTGAAATATTAGCAGGTAAGGACCAATTTCAGCTTACCTGCAAGGTGCGTCTCTCCTGTCTATTGTTAAAGCAAAAGGACAAGGGGGAGAGAGATGCTTGTAGACACTTCTGTCTTTTCCAGAATCCCAGCCTTACTCCGTGAAAGAACTTTTCAAAAATCTATTACTTCTTTTTTAAAGTGTAAAAATGCACTTGCACGCTTTCTTCATCTTCACTCATAACTTCACCCAGTAACGGAAACAGTGTCACTTACCCAGCATCGAAAGAACTTTTCAGTTAACTGCATTTGTTGAGATACAGCAATTTTCAGCTAAAAAAAAAGGGGGGGTGGTGTGTTTAAGATACAGTATTTACATAAGAAAAGCTTGATTGTGTGACTGAACTCTTTTAAAGTTGTTGCCAAATGGTCCCGCTTCTCTTTTCTCTTTGTAACTTTCCCTTGGAGCATTGCACCACTGTGCATTTTAAATCTTTTCCCTCCACTACTCATTGCAAGCTTCATCAGGGAAATGACATTGCATGGCAGTTGTCTCCTTCATATCAAAAGAAAGCCTGTGCCTCTTGCAAGAGTGAAGAAAAGTTTGTCTTCAGAGAGCAAAGGACAAAACTGACTTGGAAAAAGATGCTTTATTTAGATAACACATTCTCTTTCCCTTTGAAGAAATTCGCAATGTGTCAAGAAAAATTAGGCCAAATAGTGCTTTAATGGTCTTCCTCCTGTACCTCCTAAAAAAGAACTCCATTTCTACCAATTGCGTTAAGAATCTGCCATGAGTGTGGAGAAGACAAGAAGCCACGGAAGTTAGTCGGGGTTGTTGGTTTGGGGGTTGTCTGTTTTGTTTGAGTACTGTATACTAATGAAAAGTAGACTTTATACCAAAATTCCATCTTGCTACCAGGACATGCAGCTTTTCCCTGCCTGTAGGATAAAATTAAATGCTTTGTTCTTTGTGAGAAAAAAAATGCTGACAGGTACCAAAGCTATGTAAAGGGATGGTTGCTTCCTTTCTTGCCTCCTTTGTTTGGAAAAAAGAGCATAAATTTACAGGGGATACATTGAAGAAACAGGTCTGAGTTTTGTATTTTCCTATGTATATTCCTATGAATATACAAGTAGAAATATTTTTGCATGTGTTTATATGTATAAGTCTGTATCCATATACATGTCATCATATGTGCAGTCTTCAACTATAAGGAGAAAAGGTAGATAATTGTATTATGGATCAAAAGAATAAAAGGTTGGTTTTGAAGTTGGATCATGATCATGCATTACATCGGGTTCTTCTGCTTACTTGGATTATTTTCTTCCTTGTGCCTCCATTTATCTATAGAATTTGATAAATCAAGTACAAAGCATACTTAGATACTTTTTAACTTAAGAGTTGATAAGGTTTAGCCTTCAGAAATATTTGGTCTGAAGATCTTCACGTCTGAAGATGTGGAGAATTAGGTAAGGGCTTAATTCAGGGCTGTTTTTCAGACAAACTTAAGTCTCAGTTATGAAAGCATTATACAGGTATATGATTAGTTTTCAAAACCAAAATAGTGCTGCTGAGGATTCTTGTTTCAACTAAGTGTAGTATGTGTGTGGGTTTTTGAAAGATTGGACATAGATGGCTTGTGCAAAAGATGAACATTGTATTCAATGCAATAACATCAGATACAGAAATCTGAAACAGATTCTATGGTGCCCATTTTTCTTCTGGTCATTTCACTGTTTTTTAAGCCATGGCAGGTAAAGATTTCTATGACATGGTCAAAACTGCAATTCACTGGAATTTCTTTATGCCAACACTAGGTGCTAATTTTGACTCCTGATCACATTGCTGTCTACTCATAGGATAAATAATGAGTTGTATTTTTCTGCTGATTGGTTGTGACATATAAAGACACTATACATCTCTTGAAATTTTTGTTCGGTCCAATTCTGTCTCAGATACACGGTAACTAATTCAAGATTAATTCAAAGCTCCCCATGTAGGTAAAATGAACTAATTGCGTGCCTTCTCCTTAGCTATTTGCAAACAATAGGAGATGTGCTCTGTGACAAACCACAGCATCTTCAGCAATGAGGTACGTAATGAGACATCGTGTGTGTGCTCTTTCTTCTCGTAGGCAAGGCAATTTTCCTGCCATGAATCAGAGCGGTATTATGGGATCCAGCTCCCCCTACACTCAGCCGATGAACAACAGCTCTGGCTTGATGAACCCGCAGGCTCCTCCTTACAGCATGGCACCTAACATGGTGAACAGTTCAACAGGTAATGGTGGGTAACCTCTCAGCAGTGGCCTTCCTCCATAAATCTGCTTAAGGGCACCAGCCCCAGGCTGGTGGCAGAGAGATAGCCTTCTTCATTCCATTCACCCCTGTGGGGTAGTTTGGAGTGATTCAAAACTAGGCTAAGGTATCCGTATTTTTTTTGTACAGTAACTCATACATTTTTCATGAAGTCCGTTTGCACAGCATGTAGAGGAGTACAATGTCTTGAACAGTTCCAGCAACACTCGGACCCAGTTTGACATAGGTGTTGACTAGCAAGTATACGTGTGTTTGTGTGTATGTGTTTGCAAGAGAGGGAAGGAGAAAAACCTCATCTTTTAAGAGGCTGCTGTTGCTTTTCAGTGTCTTACTTCCTAAGATTGCAATTTCAGATATTTACCATGGGTACTGGTTTAAAAAAAGAGATGTGCACCTGCTCTGACTTGAAGATGCTGTAAGTTGAGCACTTAAAATAATTACTCTGTTCTGAAAACATAGGCCATATTTACTGTTTCCAAGATTCATATAACCATATATAGGGTTTCTTCATTTACTTATTTAAGTATCAGTGTATGAAATTTAATCATAGCTTCCTTTTGAAAAAAAAAATCATATTCGGTGTAGCTGCTGGATTCATCCTTCATATCATGACTTGTGAATTTAGAATTATTTGCAGCTTTGTGTGTGACTGCGAAGACAGGTGAACGTAGTTCTGTGCAAATGTGCTTTATGGTTCGTATTCAGCCTGAACTCCTAACAATTATCATCCATCAAGATAATACTTCAGCAAAGATCAATTCTTTGATTGGGGTGGGTTTGGATGGAGTCTCAATGACCCTGAAGTGGATCCTCCCAAATACTTATTCCAGTCATGGCGTTTCTGTGCATGCTTTACTGATTGCAGTAGCCCTTTTTGAAATGTTGGGGGTTTTGAAGTTTTTCTGAAAGCTGGATAGGTTGTGCTAAGGTGATGTGATGCTGTTTCTTAGTTGGTTTTGTTTTTACGTTTGTTTATTTCTTTAAAGATGCCTTACTACTTAAATGGTACCTTACCGAGACCCTGTGTTTTGGTATCTTCCTCTCTGCTCCGCTTAGCCTGTTCCGTTCCTCCGTTCTTTGCCTCCTTCCCTGTCTTTCCTCCCTGTAAATTTTATATGTCCCTGCTTCCTGGGCAGAAAATGGCCACTGTGAGATTCTAGCGTCGAGGATGTCCAGAGGGTTTCTTCCCTCTACACGGGAGCTCCCGAGGCACTTAACAGTGTTTTATTTCTCAAGAATATTATGTTACATTTTTGATTAGCAGAAGAAAAAGAAAGGAAGCTGTTACTCAGTAAGATTTTTAAAAAAGAAAAGAAAAACAACAAAAAAAAGGCTTTTTCCAGTGCTGCCTTGGAAGCCCTTGGTTAGTCCAGACAGCACACTTCACCGTCTGGATGAAGAAGGAAAAGCTATTGAACAGACCATTAGATAATAGCTTGCTTTTCCCCCACCAGAGCTGTCCCAGGTAATATTATGTTTTGTTTGTGTAGTTATGTGTTTTGTCTGGCTTGCTGAAATAAAATTACTTGTGAGCATTGAAACTGTGCTATAAATTCTGTTTTGCTATTAGCAGAAGTAATTTTTCCCCCTTTTCCTTCGGCCCCCAGAGCTGCAAAAATAACCAACAGCAAACAGATGGCAGAGTGCCCTGCCTAAGAAGATTTATGTATTCCTAAGGAATAACCAGTTTAAAGGAAGATTCACAGAGGATTTTTTGTTCAGATAATTCAGCCATTCGTTATTTCATACAGTGGAAATCTGTTCAATGCAAGACCATTTATCCTAGCAGTCTTTTGTATGGGGTAGTCATACTCTTTTTATTGTGTTATGCATTCTGAAATATTGGATTTTTAATAATTTAAACATTTATCAGGGTTTTTTCTGCCAGTGCATTTGTGAGGTTTTCTTTTGTTCCAGTTTTATTAATTCAAAGATTACCCAATGGCAAGTAAGTGTGAGATGAACTAGAGGAGTTCAGTGCACCT
>NW_009260493.1:2613170-2657641 GCF_000687185.1 Egretta garzetta
TTCGGTGCGCCTGTTTCCCTCTGTGTGTGAGCAGACGTGCGTCCAGGTTGCTTTATGCAGCCGGCCTCCAAGAGCACCCAGGTGGTGTTGGTACAGGGGGAAGAAAAAGAGAAAATTAGATGTGAATATACTGCTGGGGGCATATGCAGCAGGCACGCTGCATTTCCCCCCAGCCCTCCCGTCCTGCCTCATCCTTCTGCTTGGGTCAAAGAAATGAAGGGCTGAGCTTAAGGCAAGTGTAAATACAGCACTTAGAATGACGATGTCCGGAGCTGGGGGAACACTTCAGGGTCAGCTCTGGCCCCGCGTTGGATGAGGTGCATTTGATGAGGCGGAGAACTTGCAGGTGGTACCTACTTACAGGCTTGAAAACAGGCATTTTCTGTGACACAAGGACCAGTTCAGCTACCTGGCTCTTGAGCCTTTTTGCCCTGCTAGTGCAAAGTCACACGTCTGTCGGAGAAGCCAGGGGTCAGTCATTGTGTAGGGCCAAAACCAAATGCAACCGGGTGGCTGCTGCTGGCGTGAAGCGTGGGCATTAGTTAACTGGCTTATGTGCGCTGAGCGTGAACAACTGTGGTTTCAGTTAGAGGCCAGTGAAAAACTAAGGTAAGCAATAGGGAGAAGTTGGTATCTTGGTTGTCTGGGTTTTGGAGAGTGCGGTTGTGTTGCCTGTTTTGAGGGAGGAAGGTAGGTTTGGGTTACATTCATTTTAATCAAATGCACTTTTAGGTTTTATTCTAAAATAGCGCAAGATTGCTGATGCTGATGGAATTGTTTTCATACAATTTTGGAGCTTCAGTACAGCTAAGTATAACACTGGTATTGCCACACGTTTCTAGTAGTATTTATAACTCCTTATTACCAGTTGATCCTCTTCTTTTTCTTTAGTTTTTTTAATTAACGTCACAATTGAAAGGAAAATCGTGTTGCAGTTATGTATCCTGGTACTTCAACAGTGACTGTGGATCAAACAACAGATTGCCAGCTTCTGCTGATGTAGAGCAGTTTAGGAACACAGAAATTATGAGATCAAAGAAGACAGATCCTTCTGATAGAGTACCCCATCCATAACAATAACAAAAGCTTCAAGAAAAAGTGCCAGAATCCCTTCACAATTATGGAACAAACTGCCATTCAGAAAAATTGCATAACCTCCACTGTCCTTTTGTTATATGAGTTCACATCTCCCATATATATTTTAGATTTTTTCCCCCTATTTTTTAAATTCAAACTTTAAAAATATATATAATAAAAGGAAACTTATAAAACCCAACATAACTAAAACAACAATTTCATGCTGTGAGCCTTGTTAATTCTAGTGAAAATTATCTTTAAAAAGAAGTAACACGGGCTTTGGATCTCACAGATTTCCATATTGTGCTTGCACACAAACTGGCACTCGTAATCTCTGCTACCTCTGGAGGTGAACAAAACAAAAAAGGGGCATTAATCTCCTCACTGCCACAAGGATCCTTCCCTAATTTCACTACCTGTGTCTTACTGAAATCTTATATATTATATATATATTTGACTTTGTATTTATTTGTATGAACTTCTGGTAGAGAAAGCACTCATATTTATGAATGTGAAGCATTTTTTAGAAATCTTAATTGGTTTTCTCTGTTTTGCAGCTTGGGTACATTTTTTCTGAAAAATGGAAACCTCTATTTATTTAACTTCTTTTTTGCTCTAACGCGTATCTTCAGATGAGCTATTACACAATGCACATTTAAATAAACTTTCTGGAGGATGTCAGCAGCTGGTAACAGCTGAAGTATCCCACCACCTGTACTCCAGACAAGCGATGACTTGTGGTCATTGTGGTCAAGGGATCCAGTGGTCATTGTGCAACTGCAAACCAGGCAGCTCCTGGCACAGAGACGCCCGCGTCCCAAACCACACGCGCTTGTCATCCCTGGGACGGGACTTCGTAGGCAGAAAGGAGGTGCGGCGCTGAGGTCCTTGGTGGCCCACTCATCCCTTTCAGATAAGGTGCCCGGGCACCCTGGGCTGTGCTTTTCCCCAGAGGTGGACAGTCATTTGTGGCAGGACATCAGGCCATGCTGTTGTCCCTCGCCTGTTTTTCCTATGGGCATAAAAGCAGCAGGGATCCTCTTGCCAACTCCACATGAGTCACAAATTCACTGCTTTTTTGCTTTTGCTTTTGCTTTTTTTTTTTTTTTTTTTTTTTTTTTTTTTTTTTTTTTTTTTTTTTTTTTTTTTTTTTTTGGAGGGAGAGTGCTAGGGGTGGAGGGGAGGAAGGAATGTCTTACAAAGGATGTAATATTCTGTTTTGTAGAGTGTGATTTGTTATTGCACTAGCAATAAAGAGAAAAATAATGTTTGTGTATTGCTGCTCCTGCAATATTTCATCATCTTCTGGGACTGATAGAGCAGCCTTTAGCAAAAAAAGAGCACTTTGCTGCAGTTTTACTCATGTCAATATCTGCCTTTGAGTCCATTAAATTCAGTGTGGAATAGTTAATTCAGGACCGTGACCCATACTTGCTTTTTGAAATCATTCTAGCTCTTAAATTCTTATAATAAGCCAGAGGCTAGTACTTGAAACCTATTCACAGTACGCTACAACACTTTTTGAGTCAAGATTTCCCTGTTCTCTCTAAAATGTTTTATCCTTTGGTCTGCACTTCACACGCAGAATTATTAGTACCTGTGTAGAAAGAGACCATGTCTTATTTTAGCAGTTCCATGACAATAACAGTATTTCACTGCTCAGAAAGGGTCAAAACAATGTTTTCGCTGTACTGCTTTGCTAAAAAAAGTGAAGGAAGGTCTGTTTGCAAGTCGCTGGAGAGTACGTTTGCAAGAAGTTATGAAACAGCATTTCAACAGTGGATAGAAAAGTAGCTGGGAAACATAGATACAAGCTACAGGGAAACTAGACAACCTTGCAATTTGCTAGTAAAATCCTTGCAGTTCTCCTCTTACAGGGTAGAAAGAAAGGATGTAGTTGAAGTAAATAATTTAGAGCAAAAAGTGAAACGGTATTTGGCAAACTATTATTTTTTTCATAGTCATCTCCAACTCCTGATAGCTATATTTGCATATGCCAACAAGAAATATTCAAAAGGCAAAATGAATTGGTATTTTTGCATTTCTAAACATGATTAATACAGTCAGAGTACGTGTGGTAATTTGCAGACTAGAGTTACTTGCCCTTTACGTGAGGTGTTAACTTAAACCTCTCTGGAAGAGAGATTTTATAAAGGTATTCTGATGGCAACAGTACTACCAGGAGTGGGCACAGTTATTATATTCTTTGTAATAGCAATACGATGTGCCAACCTAGATGACAGTGAGATACCAGCAGAGGATTTAGCCATGCAGAATTTGGGTGAAGAAGTGTGATTGTTGACTTTGCTTTGTTTGACCTCTCTAAAATTGCTTTAGAGGGGAAGGGTCATCTTTGGTGGCTTTGAAACTAAAACTAAGACTTCTTTTTTAGCGCTTTCACAGCATGAAATGTGTAACTGTTAAAATGGATTTTGTATAACAGTTCTGCATCCCAGTTTGAAACCAGACTGTGGCATATACTTGACCATTTTGTGCATGTATTTTCAAAAAATCTCTGAAAGAAAAATACTATTTTTTTTAACTGCGGAATTCAAAACTAAAATGTGTTAGGCTGCCATCCTTCATTTCATAATGGTCACAAGCTGCCCCAACTTCTCAAACAGTGTAAGAGCAGAATGCATACAAATCAAATGCTTCGTGGATGCTGGCTTCCCAGTGTTGCGTTGCCTGGCTGTTTTGTTGAGGTTTCACACACATACATAAAAATAACAGCATTTTTAGCTGATCCCAATAGATTTTTCTCTGCAGCTGCATCTCTTGAAAAAGGCTTTTTGTTCCAATTCTTGAAGTCTTAAGTATTGCAAGTAATTTTTTTTTTTTTTTTAAATCTCAATTATGATTTATGTGTTGTGATGACTTTAAGGGCTTGATTGGGCTACAAATGTGCTTTGAAAAAACAAGAAAATGTGCCCATGAAAAACACTGGCAGTTCAAAGCTGAATATTGAGCATGCAGTTGTAAACTCACAGGGCACATGGCTGGGTAGGTTTTTTTGGCAGACCCATAGTCTCAACCTGCAGTGATGCTAAAGATATTAGCAAATTAGCACTGCAAAGCTTGCCAGCGTATTCGCCAGAGTCCTGCTCATGCTCTCACTGCTGTAATTAAAACTAATTATTTTCTAAAACATAGTAATACATGAATATGTGCAATAATCATTTTGTAGTGGGCAATCTGTGAAGTATTTTTAAAGCTTCTTTTCCCCCTCCTCTCCTTGGCTTGCTATGCAGTGTGCCTGCTGCCTAGTGCGAGCCAGCATTGTCGTTTTGCAGAGGCACGCTAGTCTGGTAATGATCGGATTTTTAATTTTTTTTAACAATGATTCTTTGCTGATTCTTAAAATTTGTAAGTTTGGGATGTGTATTTTTTCCTTTTTATTGCTTTGTAGGTTATTCTATCCTGTGCTTTTCTTACCTCAGATCCTTCTTTGAAAGAAGAGGGGGAGAGGGGGAGGAAAAAAGGAGAGGAAGGGAAGATAATCCAGTCTTTCCTAAGTGCTGTGCACATGGTTTTCTGCAGAGAAAGGTGTCTTGCTTCTGGTGTCTTGCTGTTGTTCTCTGGTTATTTGCATTGATTCAGTGTCATGGCACTTTCTAGCATCTGATCTGCCCAGTATTTTCTGTCTATTTATTTGAATGTTTCTCCTTGCATCTTTCTAGAGATCCAGGAACGCAGCAGCTCTGCAGCAATAATACTATACTTAGCACTTGCATCTTCAAATAAAAAAAACCCTTAAACTCCTCACGCAAGCCCCTGGGAAGCAACTGCGTGCCGTTATCAGAGAAAGACATTTGTGCATTCGTTACAGTCCCACCCCATTTTGGCAGGAGGGTTGAATGCTGCTTCTCCAGCAGAGTGGAGTTTACAGCTTGCAATTCTGTAGTTAAGGCTCATGGTGGCTGAGCCATTCATACTGACCTGGAGGCGGGGGGGCTGGAATTATCTGCTGGGCACCAACCGTAATACAGGCGTAGCTGGGAAATTCAGCCTTTTTCTCAGATTCAACATTGCAAGCGAAATGCGCATCATTTTCATTTATGTTTGCCTGTTGCTAAAGGGAAGGTGCAGTAGTTATTAAAGTAGACTGTTGTTCTGTTAAAATGTAGCGGTCAAATGCGGACACAGTTGAAGACCACCAGCAGCATGAAGAATGAATTCAGTTTTGTAAAGTGGTGGTGGTTGTTGTTGCATGGTGCTCGTATTCTCGCCTCGTTCGTTCTCTTTTATTTCCTCAATTCAACTGAAGAGGTTTCCAGGTTTCCGGACGCTGGAATAACAGGACAGAGGTGGGATAACCTCTGCTTCACGTGGCGCCACAATCTCACAGCAGGAAGCGTGTTTTTTCCGACAAAGCCAAACATAAGTCATGCTTAACTGTTTCTCCTGTTTTCGATTAGCACCTATGGGTCTTGCAGATATGATGACACCCGGTGAGTCCAAACTACCCCTTCCTCTCAAAGCAGATGGCAAAGAAGAAGGACCTCCCCAGCCCGAGAGCAAGTCAAAGGTATTTACCACCTCCGCACGTGGTGTTGGTTCAGCCCGCAGAAGTCTGCTGTGTTGTCCTTCATCTTCTGGTTTTGGCCTACCCACTTCTGTTCTTTCCTGCATGCCTTTCCATTCACGTGCAATCTCTTTGTTTGTTTCTTTTCTTTGATTTTTTTTTTCTTTTTTCCCTCATTGTGTGGATCTGAAAGTTACTAGTTCTTACGGCATTTTAACTTGCGGGGGCAAAGCAACCGAAGCCAAAAGTTGCGTGGGGATTCAGCTGTGCCAGGTGGGTGGGAAAGAAGGGTCTTGCCTGGTTTCAATACTTGCAGCCATTTTTCTCTGCCTTCAGTTATAGCTTCCTGTTTTGGCCGCCTCAGCAGCAGCAACATACTTTAATATTTTGCTTTCCTGCCTTATTTGATAAAATAAGGTGAACAGCTTGTTTTTTTTCTTTCTTTCATAAGGGGAAACCCATGCTTAGCATTCCATGTGAGCTTGAAATAAGCATGGTGGCTTAGTGACTTTAGCCAAGCATCCAGCAAACTTTCCAAATTATACTAATTAACAATGTTGTTTTAATACCTTTTATATATATATAAAAATATATTTATATATGTGTGTGTTTTGTGTATGTGTCTCTCTGTTTATATATATTTTATATATAAAAATTGGTCAGTCTGTTAAACTGGATGTATTTTTTTTGTTTTTAATAAAGTTTGCCCTGCCTTTGTCATATTATTTTTTTTTATTCCTCTACCACAGGATAGCTACAGCTCTCAGGGTATTTCTCAGCCCCCAACCCCAGGCAACCTGCCAGTCCCTTCCCCAATGTCCCCAAGCTCTGCTAGCATCTCCTCATTTCATGGAGATGAAAGTGATAGCATTAGCAGCCCAGGCTGGCCAAAGACTCCATCAAGCCCTGTAAGTGGCTCTGGTTTTTTTGGTTTTTGTTTATTTTTTTGTAATTAATTATATTTTAATGCTTGCTTGTTTGTTTTGTAAATTCCTTTTCTTCATTATTTATCCACTAAACAGTTTTCTTTCTTTATAACACTGGGTACAAATTCTGCTCTCGGACACATGACTGTAAGTTCCACTGCCTGGCTTCAGTGGGGCCTGAGCATGCTTATCCAAGGGCAAAATTTGTCCCAGCAGTACTTTGAAATAAGAAAGAGTAAAATTGCGTGCGTCATGCAAGTGTGCTGTCTGGTAATACAGCAGTTGTTGTGAAGAAAACATCCTTCTGTAATGCATCAGCTTCCAAGCATGCCGACTGTGTTGTTAAGGACAATTCCATTTCTGTTCCTGGGCCCAAACTCCTTCACACAACTGACTTCACTCTGGTTGCTGCACTTGTCTTTGCTAGGGTTATTTAGGAAAAAACGAAACAAAACAAGAAATCTTCTCCCCTATTGAAATTAAGATCTGTCAAAGTTTGAATTGTAGGCTCAGCACCATGAAAAAGCTGCCATGTGTATTTTTGAAACGTTTTTAATTTTGAATCGTGTATTTGGAAATACAATCATGAGGTTATCAGGGCACAGTCTAAACCAAAATTGTTTCTGATTTGCTTCATGCAGTTATTTTGAAATAACCCAGATTGTGGGTAGAAAAAACCTGATGTGTGTATGTTTTTAGAAAACTATTTTTTAGATTAATAATGTTTTGTCATTCTTGTACAGGTTGTACAGAAAAACCTGAGAGAGATGTGTGGAGCTAAAAATAAATTTCATCATATGTATAGCCATATATATACACACATAGAAAATCTGTAGACATATATAGAGAAGAGAACGGAGATATAAGCAGATATGGTCTATGGGGAGCAAATGTCCACTTGGTCATTTTTGCTTTGTTTTTTTGAATTAGAAACATGTATGTTGTTCCTCTTTTTTTTCTTTTTACCAAAAGTAATAATGATCATAATTTCTCTGTAGAAAAATACTGCAATATATTTTTGTGAGGAATATGAAGGTTTTTTCCTGATGTTAATGTGCGCTTAAAATAGCAACAATTCTTTGATAACAACTTAATTTTCACAAAGTGATACCTGGAAGAGTATGTCTCAGGACAAACAGAGGAAGGCCAACTGGAGTGAAAAAGGTCTCCCCATCCAAAAACCAGACATCTCGTGAATCCCCTGAGCAGAGGGGCAGCATGGCATGAAGTGCACCACCTTAATGTTTTCATGTTTATTTGGCAGCGACTTTGAGTCTCAGAAGGCAGCTGGTGTTCCTTGTTCCCACAAAGTCTCATCTTTTTCTTAACAGCATTTCTGAAAGGGTGGTACCAAAACCGGTGTTAGTTTTCTTTGTAGTAATGTTTTGGGTATTGCTTGTTTGGGCAGTTCTCTGGCGGAAAGCAAGAGAGTTATTGCACAGGCTGTCTAACACATCGAGTTCTTCCTCTACGGGGCTACCAAATGATAATGCCTTCCTTGAGCTCATTGCATAACCCGCATAGCAAATCCTAGAGTCCTTCTGAACATATGTGGAGTTTTCTCCGTGACTTGTGACTAAGCGTAGTGTTGGGAGAAATAAATGGAGGAAGTTTGTGCTTTCGGTTTCTTCAGAGTGCCCTTCTGTCCAAATGCTGCTGCATCTTTAGCTTCAGTTAGCGTCTTGGTACACAGATACGGATAAATACAGTGCTTCGGAACGATAGAAAAATAAGTGCTGGAGTAAATTAGCTGATCACTTTTTACCTATGAAGGCCAGTGTATTGAATAACTTCATTGACTTCAACAGCAGCCTGACATAGACTGGAGCGATTGATTGCAGGCGTTTTGTTACACTTGAAAACAGCCTGAATTTGTTCATTAAATCCCAAAGCTGCTTCGTGTGCTACAACTTCTCCATTCCAGCAGAGGGTAAAAGCAAGGGTGAATGGTCTGTGATCCACTTCACAGTATCCCACTAAGGGGATCCTCTCTTTCAGCAGTTTTATCTGGAAGTGAGGCATGAGAAAATGTGGAGAAGGGTTTGTTGAATGTTATGTTTTGTGGGCTCTTTGGGTACATAGGTAAAAGAACACTTCTGCTATGCTAATTTTGCACACGGTGTGCATCCCTGACAGTGGTGAGGGGAAAAAAGTCTTTAAAAGAGAATTTGCAAGTGTGGGTGTGAACTATTGTAGGGTCTCTGCAAATGAGTAAACCAGTAGCTTATGAAAACCCCGTAAAATGCTGTTCACTGTCCATAGGTACATGTGAACATGACAGTGAATACACTCAAATAGTACCGTATCTCCATGGTGCCAGCTGTGAGGGGTCTGCAGAGGCCTTCAGGAGGAAATCTTGACAGAGGACTGTGTCCTGCAAAAGCACACTCTGTTCTGTAGTAAAATAGGTCTACGTAATAAGTGTAATATTGGCAAATTCTTTACTAAAGTGGGGGAAGTGAATGGTAGATAGTTCTATAAATATAGATGCTTAGAGATATGTACAGAAACAACTACCCACTGCCTTAATGTGAAAGGAACTCCTACAGAAATTTGTGTTGCTCTGAAGGCTTCTGCAGACTCACCATACAAGAATCTGTGTATAATACACTTCTAATGGGTGGTAGGTGTATTGAAAATAAAGTACAGGGTTTGACAAATTTATGATGAGAATTGGCTTTGGTATCCACATATGTAGATGTGGTTTTTTAAATCACCCATTTAAACATGGCCAGTCATATCATGCAGAAGAGTGCTGGGGATTGAGGGCAGAGTAGGATGCAACTAAATTGGTAAAGGTATGTGCCACAGGCTTGCACCAGCGTGCTTTTATCACCAAAATTATCAACAAACTTAACAGAAGAAAAGCTCGTGATCTGTATTCTTCCAGCGTTGCCTGGCAAGCGCTCATTTTAGTTAACAGTGTGCTAATGGGATCATTTTGTAATAAGCCCCTATTTTCTGAGGGTTAACATTTACCTATAGGCAAATTTAGGCTTCCAGCTGAACCTGCCCATGTGGAACTGAAGTTTGTTTGTGTGTAGACTAGCTTGCGCACATCTGTCATTTTTATATGTTTACATTTATAAAAATAGAGAAGAGAAAAAGATCTTTACTCTTGAGGAATAGCATTCTTCCCTCCAGTGCATTCTTCTAAAGTTAACATTTCATTTTAGAAGAAAATTGCACCCATTTTACAAAGCATGACAACCTGAAAGCTCACACAGTAAGAAACACTTCTTACCTTCTGTAAGCTGTGAAAAGTTTTCAGATTATACTGTCATTTTAGAGCCTGCTGCCACACTGCTGAAAAGCAGCATCATTTGAGACGTGTAGTAGAAAAACCCAAAATGAAGAATTCTTAACTGGTTTCCATTCTGCTCTGAATCTGTTCTGAAAAAGAGAATCTTACCATATAAAAATGAAAACGTAAAACTGGTAAATCTGAAAGTTCTTAATCGTGAACTACCATAAAAGTGAAATAGAAACTATTTTGTTGCCTCATATGTTAGAATATAAGCACATGCAAAATTTGGTGGGTAGGAGCTGAAATTTCCTGCCTTCATTTTGTTAGAGTTCTGTGGCATCATAAGTGTCAGATTAAAATTGGTGCTGATGAGCAGTAGAGTAACTTTGTTCTTACTGCAGTTGGTAGAGAGGTAGCTCCAGTTTATTCAGCTGTTCAAGCCTATGTGATCATCTATCTGTTCTCACTACAAAATCAAATTAATTGCAACGTGACTTGCCTACTTCCCTCTTTCCACCCACCCCCCAAAAAATCTTTGACAAGGTGTATTTATCGAAAAGAGTTAAACTGATTTTCTTGAACAGCCAGATACATAGCAAGTGATGCTTCGAGTAAACTGATTGCCAATCAGTAAACTGAGTAAACAGTTTGTGCTTTCATTGCATAATCTGCAGGACTCACGTTGAAGCATTTTCCTGCCAGCCACTTAGTATTAGTAAAACAATTTCAGCCTTGACTCCCACTTCAGTAGGAGTTGTAACACAACTCAAACTGGCTCAAGTAAATTCAGGAGTGCACCTCATTTCTAAGTAAGAAAGGTAATAATATCTGTCTGTAGGAAGGACTACTGCAAAGAAGTTGCAGTATCAGGAAGCAAGGCAGAAAACTTTTCAGGAGGTTATTTGTTTAATTAAAACGAATATCCATTCACTGGAAAGAACAGCAATGGCTCACGGAACTGCTGGGTCACCCCCCTTGGCTTCACGTCTCTTTTCTCCTGGCTTTCCTCCAGCGTTGCCAAGTTTCAGCTAATGGCTAGAGGGAGATAACAGATTCTGTCATATTTTCCAGGCTGACATGCAAGATGAATGGTGGCAATGCTTTTAAAATCATTGGCAGTTGGATGCTACCCCACTGCATCTTATGTGGTGTTGAGCGCCAGTCCTCACCAGCGCTCTGTGGGGACATGGTTGAAGTGGGTGGTTCTGTAGCACCCGTGAGGTACAGCTAGGGCCTTCTTTAGAGATGTTCAGCTAGAAATAAGTTCCTGTTTGCTTCAGAATAGTGCTGGCTCCTGTTCAAAGTAAGGAAAAGGCAAAGGAGGGAAATGAAAGAAGTGTCTACTGCAATCAACAACCAAGTTTAGGATTTTACTATACAGACGTAAAAGATATGTTTCCCTTCATATATTTGGCTCCTTTCCCAAAGCTTTATATCAATCTTTTTCTCTTGGGTTTAATTCTGAACCTCTCCCATCGTCCACTGCTGAACAAATCATTTCACCTTCTCCAAGGAGGAGGGTCGTCCTGCGGCAGCCCCTCTCTGCTGTCAGATCAGGGGCAGCTTGGATAGGGTGTAGTCTGCCCACACGCAGTGCAGAACCCAGCTCACAGGGTTATATTGCGCAGAAAAAGATATGGTGAGAAGTTGTAGCTTGTGTAGCAGCCTCAGTGCTTTCTGCCATCTCCACAAGAGAAGAAAAGGGCATCAAGATAACATGGACTTTCATTAGCTGTAAAGCCCAAATAGCAGCAGGAAAATGGGTTCAGTCCTGCTTTTCCACCATGTGAGAAAGAACCCTGCTCTTTCTGCCTCTTTCGCTTTTCCTGGTGGTGGTTCAGCTCTGATCCCTGTGCATCCCTAGTTTTCCCCAGGTCATAATACACGTTCCCTTTGCAAGGCAGGACAGGTGAGGTGGCTGTCTTCTGTCCTCTTTCAGGGGAGGAGAGTAGTAGCTATTCATAAGCATTACTGGCTCAGGCAGCTGACTGGCAGTTCACAAAGAGTATTGCCACCAATCTCCTCGTGCCTGAGGCTCTCTTGCTTGTCTTGCTTTTTGACCAACGGTGGTGTGAAGAGGCAGTAAAGCATAACCATTTGTGACTCTCTAAAGAGAGTACTGCTCCTCGGTGTTGTAGCTCACCATGGTTCACACCTTAGGCTATTTCTATGCGGTTCCTGTTCTGGAGGAGCGCTTCCAGGTTTTCTAGCCCCTTTTTGAGGGCAGAGGGGAGAGGGTTGATTTGGTTTGGTTTTAGGATTACATAAACTTGTGTGGGACAAACTTGTTTTTAATTTTACCCAAATTACTGCATACAAAGCACTTCGAGATAAGTGGATGAGAAGCACTATGTGAGAGCCACCTCTTCTTAAAATGACACGAGGCAACATCAGAAACTTGCCTTCTGGGATCCAAAGTTCAGATCGGTGAAAGAAATATGAAAATGGGGAGTTTGGGCCCTTTGTTTAAAAAGCTGAATTTTCCGTATATGGACAGAATGTACTGTTTGTGCCTGAACTAGTAGCCTTCATTCCTGACTGTTGTGTGATAGCTTTAGTTTGTTTGACATCTTCTCTTTTTCAATGTTGTGAGTTTCTTACTTTCTTTTCCCTCCCCCTCCCACCCTTCCCCCAACTCTTTTTTCTTCTTCTTGCGATTTAGAAATCAAGTTCCTCTACCACAACTGGAGAGAAGATCACAAAAGTCTATGAACTAGGAAACGAGCCAGAGCGCAAGATGTGGGTAGATCGGTACCTCACGTTCATGGAGGAGAGGGGCACGCCTGTGGCCAGTCTGCCAGCTGTGGGCAAGAAGCCCCTGGACCTGTTCAGGCTCTATGTCTGCGTCAAAGAGATTGGAGGCTTAGCACAGGTGAGAAGAAGTGCTTGAAAGTGAACCTTTTGAAAAGGCAATACACATGTTTTTCTAGAATATTTCCTGCTGGTTACACCATTACATTTTCAGCCCTGACAAACTGTTGAAGAAAATGGAGTTTCGTGCTTTAGTATTTGTCTGGAGTTCATTTTAGGCTGCGTAATTACCCTAAAACTCTACAGTTTGAATCAAAGTTAATCATTGCTATAGACAGATGAAATTGTTACCTGTTCAGGGAAGATCCAGTAATGCCACTTAGAGAAGAAAAGAGGAGAAGGACATTGGATCAAAGTTACAAGTAAGAAGCACCTGATAGAGCTGAAAGGAAAAGATTTTGAAATCCGTCCTTCCGAGGTAGGGATACTTCCTCTAGCACAAATCAGTTCATCTCTCCAGAGAAGTAGCAGACATATTCTCGAAACACAGTCCTTCATCCCAAACCTTTCATTTCTAAGTGTCTCTGTATGGTCCACTTGTTTCTTAGACACGGACTGTGCTTTCCCTGTGTTCGGAAAATGCTTACAGGATATTTTGGGTTGCCTTACAAACCTAGTGATTACAAGGAAAAGGTGAATTACTTAGTTGAGATGAAGGAAAACGAAAGCAGGAAGAGCTGAGAATAAAAAAGTCACAGATGGGAGAAGCAAGCTTTGGTTTGTGTTCTCACCAGTTAACTGGAAGTTTTGCAAAGGGATGTTTGGAAATTACTTGTGAATTCTGTAAGACTGACCACCACAGAGCAAAACTAAGTATTTCATTGTCTAGCACCATCAAAAGAGAAAGCTGGAGAAAATAGTCAGTATTTGCAGCCCTAGATTTCGTATTCGAAGTTCATCTGTCCTTGCCTGATGCTTTTACAAAGCATCCCTTGCATCTAGGGAATAGCTCTTGCTAGGTGCTAGAAGCTACTGTGAAGTGCCAAGACTCATGATTTCTGTGGATTTAAGAATGTTTGTGGATGTTCCGTGCTTTGCAAGATGAGGTCTTAAACATAGCTATGTAGATAAATAGGTATAGGCAATATTTAATATAAAATAGATAATATTAAATATTTAAATAGATACAATTTTACACTAATTATCAACTCTGAACTCAGAAATGTGGCAAACAAATTAGATGCTTAGAAAGAGAGCACATTTTAATAATCCATGTGGTTAGTTCAAGAAAGAAATGTCCAACATCAATTAGTACCATTTTCAATGCTATTTTGAGGAGGACATAGAATCATAGAATCATCTAGGTTGGAAAAGACCTTTAAGATCATCAAGTCCAACTGTTCACCTAGCACTGCCATCCCACCGCTAAACCATGTCCCTAAGCACCTCATATACCCATCTTTTAAATACCTCCAGGGATGGGGACTCGACCACCTCCCTGGGCAGCCCCTTCCAGAGCCTGCCAACCCTTTCAGTGAAGAAGTTTTTCCTAATATCTAACCTAAACCTGCCCTGGCGCAGCTTCAAACCATTCCCCCTTGTCCTAAATCCATGTGGTTAGTTCAAGAAAGAAATGTCCAACATCAATTAGTACCATTTTCAATGCTATTTTGAGGAGGACATAGAATCATAGAATCATCTAGGTTGGAAAAGACCTTTAAGATCATCAAGTCCAACTGTTCACCTAGCACTGCCATCCCACCGCTAAACCATGTCCCTAAGCACCTCATATACCCATCTTTTAAATACCTCCAGGGATGGGGACTCGACCACCTCCCTGGGCAGCCCCTTCCAGAGCCTGACAACCCTTTCGGTGAAGAAATTTTTCCTAATGTCTAACCTAAACCTGCCCTGGTGCAACTTCAGACCATTCCTCCTTGTCCTATCGTCCGTTATCAGGGAGAAGAGGCCGACCCCCACCTCTCCTCTGGACATGTTCCAGCAAGGCAACATCTCACAACATAGGATTTGACTACTGAATTAGATCATTGGCCCTTCAAGTCCAGAGATTTTAGCTATTCCTGTTATTAAAGGAAGGCAGAGAAACCTAATATAGTTCACCTTGCCAGTTGTTAAATGCTGTATATGGGTAAGAGACGTTATCCTGACATTTTTAGTGATCAGCTCATGCCCCCCAGCATCATAAAGATTTGATTACTTTTAGCTCAGAAACTTTATTACAGGTAAATCGTATCATGCAGCTGCTCTGCCTCATGCAGTGTGATTGTGCCCGTGGTATGACTCTTAGCACCAAAAATTGAGCAAGATGGGGGGCAGATGGGATATTCTAGGGAGTCATTCATGTTTGCCTATTGTGGAAATTTATTTTATTTTGGGACATTCAGTGTTGATTTGCAGTGACAGACATTATGCATTGCCAAAGAATAGATGCTGTTCACTTAGACTGATTTTTGAAAGAGCTTGAGTTACAAATGTGTGTGCTTCGGTACTGGTAAAAATTGACACTGAAAATAAAGGCTCCTGGTTTTGCTGGTGTGCCCACATGACTGGTCACCGTGTTTATCTGTTCGGGGCTACTGAGAACAGAGCTTTGCTTGCTGAGGTTTATTTAAATGCATCTGTGTGATGCTCTCCTAGAAAGCTGTTGCTCCAACTGCTGCACTCCACATCTCATGATTCTGCCCGGGGAGTGACAGGGAGCGGAGCTGTGCAGCCTTGGTGCATATTCTCTGTCTGAATAGTTGCAATTGATGGGGTCCCAACATGAACAGACCAGCTGTTGGCAGTCTTCTTCTAAATGCCAGTATACTGGGCATTTAGGCATGAATGTTTCTGTTTGCATTATGCAATGTGTTCATTAGGCACCACTTAGCTGTAAGTCAGTAGGCACAAAGGGCTGTGTAGCTGGATTTCAAGCCTCAACAGGGGCAGTTTATGAAAATCTCATCTCCTTTAACTCCAGGGTTCTTGCAGGATGTACCAGAGAAATAAAACCACATTGCATAGCCATGCCAACCTGCTTGCTATTGATGCTATCCCCAAAAGATCTTTGCTGACTGGCAGCAGTTACGGTGTTACTAAACACGGAAGGAAACTTAAGAAATGTTTCCTTTGCTGGCACGCAGGCTTAGGAACAGTATGGCTACTGATAACCTTTGTAGCTATACAAGTTAAGTTGGAGTCACTAAAATCTCAGGCCTCAGGGCAAGTAGCAGTCATCATGGTGGGCAAGAATCAGGATTCTTCCCCAACAAAAGCCGAGATGCTCAGACACTTAGAGCCCATTTATTTCAGTGCTGTCTCCCCTCCCTGGATCATACCTAGCAATTGCACAAGTGCTTGAATGAACTCTGGGGCATCTGGTATTACAGCAAAAATACTGGCTGGGGTGAGTGGTACAGATGAGCGAGCCAGTGGCATCATCCAGGATGACAAATGAACTTCGCTGTTATTAGAGATCAGCTGTGTTTGAGGAACTCACGAACAGAGTCTTTCAATATTCTCAGCCTTACACTGCAAACAAGACTCACAGTGGAGTTGCGCAGTCAGCACAGTAATACAGAGTATTGCTGGACTAGCCCTGTGTGTTTGAAGTCTGCCTTAATTAATTAAGGGGCCTCACTTCACTCGGGCCTCTCATCTAGCCAAAGGATCATTGATCTGTTCCTGCAAGACGCTCTAAAGTGAAAGGACCTGAACCAGGAATTACAGGCTGGACTGTTTGACAGGTGGTGGCTATTTTGGAGAAAAATTAGTTTTTCATATCAGTGCTCAAACATTTAAATTGCAGAATAACGCCCTTACTGCTTTCTAAATTAGTTTTTAGAAGCTGCTTTTTAATTAGAATGGGGTGGGTGTGGGCGAGTGTCGGAGAGAGAGAATGAGCGTGCATTTGCTCAGAGATGGATTGCTAACTGAAGAGCATAGGCCCTGGAAGAGTGCAAGGCATTTAAAAGATGCACCGTGCGGAAGACTCTCCACAAGCAAAGCTTTTTATATAGCTATCAGTAAGTTCCTTAATGGTTTTATAACTGTAAATACTGTCTATGCATTACTGTGTGTGGGAGTGATGAGCATTAGTTAAAAGAGGAAAATAAAAAAAGTAACCCCTTTTTTTTTTTCCCCCTTTTTTGTCTCCTGACTTAAACAAACCACTTTGCTGCAAACCAATGAATCTGCCATTTATTTTGCTAGGTTAATAAAAACAAGAAGTGGCGTGAGCTGGCAACCACCTTGAACGTTGGCACTTCGAGCAGCGCGGCCAGCTCCCTGAAAAAACAATACATTCAGTACCTGTTTGCCTTCGAGTGCAAGATTGAACGAGGGGAGGAGCCCCCTCCAGAAGTCTTCAGCACTGGAGATACCAAGAAACAACCTAAGATTCAGCCGCCATCTCCTGGTAAGTCAAAAAAACTGCAGCCTCTTACACAACCATTTTTTGAATGCAAAAGATACTAGGTTGCAGTTTATATATTTAGAAGCATGCCTTGCTAATGCTGGACGAACAACAAAGATAAATGTGTTGTTGGCATCTTGTTTTCAAACTTGGAGCTAGCCCCTGAATCATCAGATTTAACTCTGAAGGGCCATCCACAGTCACGTGTCTAGTTTGTTACTGCTCTAACATGCAAAGACGTGTGCACCAGCATACCCTTAATATTCAGAGTTACGTTGGCATAGTAGAAAGAATAGCATTCTGCAAGGATGCGCTTGCGCTGTAGGGCACGAGGCAGCCAGTACTAAAAGGAGCATCCATTTGTCTCAATACCAGATTCGGGTACTTGCACTTTCCTTGCTGTGAATTTTCGACACAGCTGTTGGTCAGTAAAGCTTCAGTTGGAGTCAGGGTGGCAGATGCTGAACTGATCATCGGGTCTCAGATGGTCGCTCTGATACAACTGATGTTGAACGTGTGGCAGATGGAGGGAGTTGAGTGTGGTGTATCCCCACTGCCAGGCCTCATAGTTTGGAGGCACGCTCTCTGTTCTTTTGTTGCTAATCCTGTATGTCAGATAAGTCGTTAGCATCATTGTCTTTATCTTCTCATCTGAAAAATTGGAACTGGAAATGCTTGACTTTGGCTGTTGATTTTTGCACGTGCAGCGTGGTGTTTGAAACCGTACTGTTTTCTTTCTAACTTATTTCAGCTTAAGACTCTCAAGATTGGATAGTGGTATTCAAGGCAGGCAAATTCTTCAGTCATAATATTTTAAGTACATAGGAAAAGGTGTAGTATTAGTCTACGATGTTGACTTCTGGACTACCCATGGAAGAGGAAATACTTCCTTTGATTTGCTGGTTATTAGGCTTTTCTGACCAACAAAATAATTTTGTTAATACCAATTACTGTTAGACCACTTTCTTTTATTGCCTAGAGAATGTAATTCCTGGAATGTTTACAGCAGTTTTCTGCATTAGAAGGCAGTATTAGGAAAATATTAAATACCTCCATTTCCCTTAGCGCTGTTCACTGGTTGAAAACGGGAAGTGGCGAGTCAGGGACCCAGCAAGCTCTCCAGACTGTTTGCATGGCTCCAGTTTGAGAACTCCTATCATGGATACCAGAGAATTGCAAAGACATTTATAATTACATAATACAGTTCTAGCTTTTAAAAGATCATTTGTTATGATAGCACTTTGTCAGTACATAAAAAGTTAAAGGCGGTAAGGCTTAAATCTTTTTCAGCCTGATGTATTCAGTGTAAAGATTTTGGGGAGCATTTAGTTAAAATCTTCCTAGGTACATGTCTGTGTAATACCTTGAATATTTCCTACACCTTGTTAGCACCTAGGCTTATCAGGTACCCCAATGCTGATTATTTAGTAGAGAAGATAACTAGGTTACTTTGCAAGGCAAGTTTAGAAGATGGGAAAAAATACTTGGTACTAGAAGTGAAGCTGACAGTCCAAAATGTTTGTCTGAAATGAGCATAGAGTGTTGTGAATGTGCACCACTGCAAAAAATGAAAGATTTTGGACATGCCTGTCACCTCCTGAGAAGGCTAGTAAAGGGAGCCAAAACCGTTAGGACTTGTTAAGGAGGGTGAAGAGGAAATGAATCTGTTTCTAAAACTAAACAGCAGTGCTAAAAAGGAAAGAGTATTCTGCTTTGCTCTCTCCTCCCTTACCCCTCTCCCTCCAAGACCGCTCTCAGTAGTTGGTTCGGGGTTGATCACCTTAAATTGGCTGAATTTTGAGATGAAGAATCATTATGTAAATATGTAAACCTGAAACAAAGGAATAGAAATGTCAGACCTACCACTTTTAGAGGGTCCTTTTGCATCCTGATGCTACAGATGAAAATGGCAAAGACCATGTTTAAATTTATCATAACATTCAAGCAAGCTGTCTATGAGGAGAACTGAAACTATTTTTCTAAAATAAAAACACAGCAGGACATAGAGACTAGAAGAGGGGGAAGCAAGCAAAGATCTCAAGGTTTGTTTTGTTGGTGAGAAAAGAGCTCGTGTCACTGAATGGACTGCACTTCTGTACGGAGAAAGGCTTTCCCAGTGTGTATCAGCTTTAGTACATGAAATCCCGCTGAGGTATAGACGCTGCAGAGAGTACAAGCCTGTTCTCTTTAATAGTCAGCTTTTTTCTTGCTCCTTTTCCTTTAGTATATACCGACATTAACATTTTAACGGCACAAAAGAAGTAGAGTTGTAGATGTACTTTAGATAATCTGTTACTCTTTGGCATTCAGAGGAATGGGAGCCCAATACAACAAGAAACAATAGGCTCCAAAGGTCCTTGCTTTAACCATTAGCCTCTGTTGTGCAGTTAGCTCAGTGTAGGCAGAGCCACTTCGAAGCCAAATCTGTTTGCAGAGAACGAGTTACAGTATTAGGGCTGAGGTTAATTCTGATAAAAAACCAGGGGGACTTGTCTCAGAGAGGAGTTGTATTTTGTCCAATTCTAACCAGCTCATGCTATGAAATCAGGGCCATGAGAGTTTAAAAATCTGCTCATCTTCATAAAGGTTATAAAACTAAGCTTGCTCATAGGAATATATAGGAAATATATATAAGAATATAGAGGGACTGGCAGCCTTCTTGGTAAGAGGAGAATTCAGTTCCTAAGTAGATGTAGTTCCCAGGTGGATGTTATGCAAGGTGGGAGCACGGTGATGCGCAGTTCAGAGCAAATCAGTTGTTGCGGGTGCCCCGCACCCAAGGGGTGATTACGTGACTGCCTCGCAGAGGACCTTTAGAATGCACTCAGAGGGGGAACGCTAGGCAACACGGTGCAACAACCACAGCGAGAAGATTCCCACAGAAGAACCCAGTCAGGGAAAGGATGCGTAGTGTAAGTCTAATTTATGGGACTAAAAGGCAGTGATCTGGGTCCATGTGTTAGTCCATTTGCTTGTAGCACTGTGTTTGGGATTCTCCCGTCACTTCTGTTTTTTACAGCATCGTTAATAAGGTAAATGGTATGTAAAGGAGTGAATAATTCAGTGCTATGCACAGTGCAATTCAGGATAGTGTCAGCAATTACAAAAAGTTGAAAAAAGGAGTGAGCGAGGGTAGAGCAGCAAAGTGACAGGCTGGTTGGCTTTGTTTCAGCAGAGGTTTGCACAGTAGCCAGGGTGTTAGGGGTAGGATTACCTGCCTATTTTAATGAAGGTTCTGGCTTCACACTGCTGTCAGAGCCTCTTCTGTTCTTTCATAAAACACACAGGGAGGGGTGGGGGCCTGAATGTGTTTTGGTGTGGCTTGCACTGCTCCAAGGCTGTGCAAGTTGGAGATGCGCTTGTGGTAGGCTGAGGCCTTTGTATCATAGCTAAATCTGTCTGGGTCAGATAATGCCGTCAGCAGTGAAGCCCAGCAGCAGATGCCTAATGACAGGGTAGCTATTAGAGGACCCCTGTTGGCCTTTCATCCTGATTGTTGGGTCCGTGCCACGGTCCATGTCAACTGTTGACTGCTCTTTTGCTGCGCAGAAAATCCCTTACAGAGAGAGAGGCATCGTAGGTTCTTCGTAAGCATCCTTCTAGGACTCCAGTGCTTTCCAGAAGCGGGTGCAAAGACAAAATGCTCTTCCTGTAATGTGTGTTTGATAGTTTTGACCAAAATATCCACAAATTATGTGGCAAGTTCTAGACTGAAAATAATTCGGGGGGGCATTATGCTGAGCATGAATGGGTCCTGGAGAAAAAATTTCAAAAAAGCATCAGTGTGAGGGAGTGATTTTCCATTGCTGTACACTGGCACTGTAAATTCTCAGCTGCACTACGCAGTTACGTACGCACGAGACTCGAAGTTACAGACTGAGTGTTTTATCCTACACTGCATGAACAGGATGGCCACAGTGGTGCAGCTGAGGATGCTCCTGAGTAGCACTCAGCAGCTGGCCCTGATGTCAACGGAGATTTCATTACAGCAAACCTGGAAAATTGTGCGCCTGTGTTGGAAAGAGGGAGCAGAGCACGCCAAGAGTGTGTTCCCTGCGTTTCCTTGGCAGCAGAGAAACAAGACTTGGGGAGGGGGATGGCGGGGGGGGGACGCGACACAACACCACACGACACAGCCATTCAGTGAGTGCGTCTGTAACCAAACCCATCCGTCTCTGCTGGCGGGTGGCTGACTGAAGTGCTATTATTAGCAGGCAGGTGATGTCATGGAGCGTGTCATGAGGCCAGCCAGGGAATCCCACAGAAGATGGATGGGCAAAGGGTCGGGAGGGGTGGATGGGGGGACAGGCAGAGGTGTCCCCATGCTTGCACCCGCACCCACCTGGGGGGGGCCCTGCTGCAGCCAGCAGCCCCCCGCCTGGCCTAACTGGGGCACTGGGTTCGTGCTGTGTAAATTATCTTCCCAGCGTGGCGGCTGGCTGCTCACTCTGAAGTATGTGAATGTACTTAACCTTCAGTAACCTTTCCATTGTTTACTTTAGAGTATACATTTGTAGCTTCTGGCAAAAGGTAGGGATATCCTAGAGAGCATGTCAGGCCTCATGTTAATGGAGTTTCAAGAGGTTGCATTCTTCTTTTCTGGTTTTTTCCTGAAGGGAAAAAATTTCTGGCTAGAGAAAGATTATTTTTTTTTTAAAACTGAATATTTCTGTTCTGGTAAATAAAGGGTCTTTCCTGAAAGCAGTACTTACTGCCGTGCAGGCTTTGCAAAGAAGAAGCCATGCCGGTGCTATAATTCCATGCTGCCAAGAAGAACACGTGCCGTTGAGTGAACTGTGGAAGAGTTTGTAGGACTTCACCTTCTCAATGACAAAGATGTTCATTTTATTTAATTTTGGATGGATTTTCCTTTGTTAAAAGCATATCCTTACGCATCTGTTGTGACACTTGAAAGACAAGTGTTGCTTAGATGTGGATGTGAGATGAAGAATTCGGTAGCTATGTACACAGAGTTTTTTTCCTGGATGTCCCCAAGTCAGCTGTTAGAATCATGTAAGCAGAGATTACCTATTCTAAAAGAAGATTGTTGTTTGTCTTCCTTCTTAGTTCTTTGTTTAATACTGACGCTTATGAAGCACTTTAAAAGATACGGTTTCTATTTGAGGATGTCCACAATCGAAATTAAACATCTATCACAATAAAAACCCTGCAAGGATAGATGTAAAAATTTCAGAGAGCAGCTTAGCAAATGTAAAATGTAAGGTGAAACGTGAAAAAGGAATATGGTACTTTCATACAAGGAAGAGGGTTGTTTTCATATTCTTTAACTAGAAAACATTGCTAATAGCAATGTGTGTAAAACGCATGTGTGAGAGAACGTAATTAGTTTGCATTTAACGTGTGTGCATGCAGGCACCTGCGTGCACGTGCTTTATCCAAAAACTGTTTGAAGTATATTGCTTTGATGCAAAGTCAAGTGCTCAAAGGTTAGGAAATGCCAGAAGTGAGATAAAATCTTTGCAACCTTAATTATGTTTCCTTGTGCATATACAGTTCAATACACTCTTAATTACGCAGTCACATTGAAATTTTTTCCATGAAATGTCTGTCATTCCGTGCATGGTATAAACAGTACTCAGTGAACTATTCAGTATTTTGTGTTATCCTCACTCTTCAGTACACAGCCTTACTTGTGCCACAGTTTTCAACCAGACTCAAACATTTGAGAGTTACAAATTTTCTCATTTTTTTCTCTCTTCAGTACAACTGTACTTGAGGGCTTTAAAAAGTATTAATCAGCCTTTGCTATGCTCATCTGAGAAGGAGAGTAGTATGATTCCCATTCTATAGAAGAGGAACTGGGCTACCAAAAAATTTACATGAGTATCTGCTAATTCTGGGTGCCAGTTTTTTAAGTTTTGCCATGTATAGCCCTTTATATGATCTCATCTGTTGCCCTACATGTTCTGCACAACTGGAAAACAGCATCTCTAAACAGACTCTCTGAGAAAAGGAACACACATCTAACAACCTCTTGTGCAAAATTTAATTTTGCTCATATGCCCAGTATTGGACTTTTCCCAGTGTTGAACTCTTGGTCTCTTTATCCAGCCATTTATGATTCTTTCCCTGTGCTTTAACTCTGATTAGGTACATTTTCTGGGCTTCCTTGGTGTTCCCTGTGTAGTACCATGTCCATGCAACTTCAGACTTCTCAGATTCTAACCTGATCTCAGCAGCATCCGTATCCCCTTTCCAGGTTCCCAGTCCCCTTCTCAGTCTCCTTTTCTGTTGTCAGTCAGAAAGCCTTTGCTTGCCAACCTCCAGTTGTAACCATGAGAGCTTGTGTGGGGTGGCTTCCTGGCTCTAGGTTCCCGTGCTCAGCTCCACATTCGAGACTGCCCAGATGAACAAAGGAGCTGAATTACAGTGAGAATCCTGCTCACCCCCAGTCTGAAACAAGTACAAACAGGATCTTCAGAAAGCCAAGCAGTGAATGTATAGCAAGCTAATAATCTCTACATATAAACAGGTATTTTTCAGAATTTGGCCAAATCAGAATAAACACTGGAACACCAAGAGTACTTTCCCTGTCACAGGCACATCCCGACAATTACCACCAAGTCTCTTCTTCAAACAGTGAAGGGACCACTGGTGCTGTGTGTGAAAAAGGTGACCAAGTATATACTTGGCTTGGAAGACTCACAGTAAAATACTTCTCTTTTGGGGACAACAGAAGAGGACCATGTATTTTCAAAGACATATTCTTAAAACAAGCTGGCCAGCTCCAGCTGAAAACTTCCAAACCAAAATTAGCTGGAGGGGAATATCCATCAGGATGACTTCCTGATGATTGGCTGAAGCTTGGCAAAGGTACTGAAAATCACATCCTACAAGAAAAGGTTAAGTTGCTTAAAAAAATGTACCTGGTCTACCAACAGTAGCCATTAAGAGTACATACTTACTCTTTTTCAAGAATGTGCTACTTACATTGATGCTATTACTAAAACATAGATTAACTATTCAGTGATCTGTGAGTCTAAGACATAGAAATAATTGTCTTCGCAGTTGCTTGTAGGTCATCTCCACACTTAGCCTCTTCTTGGTAGCTGATGACCTAATCCAGAGATTGAAACACTTGCAGTCCCTGTTCTGTAGAAGTGTCCCTGACCCAGTAGAGGTCAAGAGCAAAGCATATTAACCAAGCAGTGCCAGAAACTTCGCACCTCTCAAGACAGCATTTGTCTTCCATTTTTTCAGCTGTTTATAAGCAGTCACTTAGAAAGAGGTGGGGGAAAAATAACCAACCCTATAACCACCACCCAGCAGATAGAAATTTGACTTGTAGCTTTTCAGTTGGACATCATCTTTTTGCTTTTAAACCTTTCCTTATCTAAGACTATATAAAACACATTGTTATTCATAATAAAGATTCTGTATTCATGCAGCCCGTAAATAGTGAAAAAATATTTTACTTGTTTTCTCTAGGCTTACTTTAGATATGAATTAAGTTCTTGCTCACGTAGGATAGGAAAAAACTTAATCGCTGTGTAATAGCCCACGGTAAGAGAAATATGCAGGGTTAGGCAATGTCATATTTTACAGTAAGTGTATTGGTACACTAAGCTGTTTACTTACATGGTTCTAATATAACAAGATGGTATGTGACAATGTGTGGCTTAACTCAGAAATGCTTTCAAGCTTTTTAGAAGTAATCTAGAATTTTGTTTAAAGCTCAAGGGCAGGAGAATGATCTTGGCTCACTCAGGGGTCATATATACAAAGGGCTCGTTTTATGTGAACGTGATGGCTTTTTTATTATCATATGGATTTGTTTTATTATAGCACTAAAGCCTTCAGTCAACTGTAGCATTAGTTGTTGCAAATGTTGTTACTGTATTAATGCAATCAGAGAGCTTTTCTTAAACTTTTTTTGAACCTCATTACTATGTGAGCATAATCCAAACATGCCTCAGAAAGCTGAGGACAAGAACAATGTGGTCTGCACAATGTGGATTTTAAATACACACTTGCTACTGAGACTGATCTCCAGATAGTGGAACATGTGTTACAGATATAAATGAAACACATACAAAAAAGGTGTTCTTCAGTTAAAAACAAGCTCTGCCTGTCAAGATGATGAGTGTTCTAGGATTCTGAGTCAATTATAAACTACTCTCTCTTTCACATACGGAAAAAAAAACATACTCCTTGTTCCAATTTTTCCTCCAACAGTAATTTTAAAAGTTTTGTTAATTGGCTGTTGAACATAGATAGTCAGGCACTATAAAACGCTTACATGAAAGTTCATAGAAAAGAAGGACCTCTCAAAACAAAGTGATGTGTTTCTGAGTCTATTAGATTGGTGATTTTTTTTCTGTTGGTGATTTTTTTTCCCCAATTGCATGTAAAGATTTGAATCCTGTAAGTTCTCCTCAGGTAGCATTTCTGCTTCGAGGCCAGTCAGATCCAAGGCTTAGACATTGTTACTAATTCCCACTTACCACCTTCTAAATCAGAAAACTACTACAAAAGATCTCTGGGGTTGGGGTGTGTTTCTCCTCAGTAGTCACGTGAAAATAGTAACTTCAGCATATAGTTTAAAGACTGGTCTGGATGTATTTTATTATTAGCTTATATGATGTATTATTCATTTAATGCCCTTATTACTGCTCGGTGTCATCGGAACGGAACAGTACATGCTTTCCTACGCTTGTTGTCATACCAAGAACATAGCTATTTACCATGGTTAAGGAGGACAGTAGTGCGGGTACTCTTACCGTTTTCTGAGATCTCAACATAGAAGCTTTTGCAGCAGAAATAGGTGCTTTGCAGAATTGATGTGGTCTTATTACATACAGTCTACAATGACCCTGAGTATATTTTGTTAAGATGTCCATTTTTACAATTTCATTGGGAGTGTTAGCTATAGCCTCCTGTTCAACTTCTACTTTCAGTGATTGCTTTCTTCTTATCCCAGATCGCCTTTTGCATTTCTTAAATACAGTCCTTTGCCATGCTGTCTCAAAGATGGCAAGGGTTGCAGTGTGCCACTAATCATTTGCCATGTTTCACCATGGAAACATCTGCCTTTTAGTGGTAAATGAAATTATGAATTTATATATTAATATAGCGGTTTAAATTTGTGAGGAAAAGCTTCTGGCTGAAATTTGCCTTATAAATGTATACGTTGCAATAGCGATTATGTAAAGAAGCTGTGCCAAAGAACAACCTTCATTTACTCTGTTATAAACTATAGACAATTAACTTTGTATCTCTGACCTCTGATTTAAATGATCCTTCATCTAGATGATTTCCGTTCATGTTGCTTCAGGCAGCAGATTAAATTCATGGTTCTAGGAAAGATGATGGCTATTACTGCACAGCATATCTTGATCTCAGAGGATTTGGGGGAAGTTATAAAGTACTGAGATGCATGGTACAAGCAGGCTTATGGGGGAAAGAATCAGTTTCTCTCCCTGATGATTATTATTTCCACAGGAATTTGGCTGCTACCTTTTAATATTTCCTTTTGCTTTAATTTCCCAGCGAATTCTGGTTCCTTGCAAGGTCCACAGACTCCACAGTCTACAGGTAGTAATTCCATGACAGAAGTGCCAGGCGATTTGAAGCCCCCAACACCAGCATCAACACCTCATGGACAGATGACACCTATGCAGGGTGGCAGGTATGAAAAGGGCTTTGCTTCATTTTTTTCTTGGGCTGTAGTTCTACAACAGTTTAAGCCAGTCTTTCCCTTTCCCAGCTGCTCAAGCATTCATCTGATTCTGTGGTGAACTGGTCAGAGCCTTAAAAGTGGCAGATTATTTCTTTTTGGAGGGGAGAGAGGGAAGGGGAGGAAGGAGTAGGAGCTGCATTAGCTTTCTGAACACCAGAGAAGGATCAGACAAGCACTGGTGCAAAGGGGGAACATGTGAGTATGTGAAGGGTGGGGAGGAAGGTGGAACCCAAAAGCACCAGCTTAGAACCACAACCTTCCTTTTCTTGCTTACCCTGTACTCCTCTGGTATACAGGTCCTCTGGCATTCATGCTGGGGTGGGGAGGAAGGTGGAACCCAACAGCACCAGCTTAGAACCACAACCTTCCTTTCCTTGCTTACCCTGTAATCCTCTGGTATACAGGTCCTCTGGCATTCATGCTCAGGAAGGATGGAATGTGTGGTTTTCAGGTGTTACTTAAATTCAAATTATGAAAAGCGTATATAATAACAGTGGTTGAAATAGCAGAGGATTCAACTGGATGGACCAAGAGACCCCTTTCAGTTCTGTGTCCTGTAAGTCACACGGGCCAGCTTAGTCTGAATTGAAGCCTTCTCACCGTTCATTAAGGATCCTTAGCCCAGTGAAGGCCAGGAAAAAAAAATTATTCTTGACTTCAGCAGCCATGTGGCTGAGCTCTGAACTATGTACAGAGTCACTCTGAACTTAACATACTTAGGTTCTTTTTTTATCCATCTGTAATACTGCAGAAAGGATAACAGGAACCTTTTTTAATCATCTTTAATTCAGAGTGAGTTTTCTTTCACTGTGTAAAAAATTTTCTTTTGCATTAAGAATAAATCTGATAGTTATCAGGGAAACTCCATTTTCCACGTCAAACTTCTAAGGGCTTTAGAATAAAGCTGGCTGCAACCATAAAGGTTAGTGCCTCTCCGTAACAGTAAATGGTATTTGGGAGGTAAATCAAGTGTTGCTGTTTCCTCTGAGTCTTTCCTCTAGTAGGAGATCAATGGGGTGCTTGGTAAATTCGAAAGGTAATAAATATGAAACTGATAAAAAATGCTATCTTGACACCACATGCAATTAACCTGTGGAGCTCACTGCCTTGGGGTAGTGAGGCAAACAGCTCAGTGAAATTTCAGAAATATTTAGACTTTTATATGAGTAATAGGAACGCGCACCGTTGAATTAGATTAAAACCCCTGATCTTTAAGGTAAGTAGCCAGATAAGCTTGGGATAAAAAATGAGTAGATTTTTTTAATGATTGTCCATTGTGAAGTTTTTTGCATCTTCCTCAGGTGTATCCTGCACTGATCACTGCCACTGCATCATGGGCTAGCTGTATTATAGTCCAGTCTGTTTTCACAGTTCTTAAAAATACATGATGATCTTAATGCCTCCTTTTTCTCACCTGCTAGAAACAGCACAGTTAGTGTGCATGATCCCTTTTCTGATGTAAGTGATTCAGCATTCCCGAAGCGAAACTCCATGACGCCAAATGCACCATACCAGCAGGGAATAAACATGCCAGATATGATGGGAAGGATGCCATATGAACCGAATAAAGATCCTTTTGGTGGAATGAGAAAAGGTATTTTCTTTGTGGGAGCTTAAGTGTTCTTCCCTACTTCTGTGTAGTGAATATGTTCTGGACATCAGAGTGAGCTTCTTTACTTTGCTGATTTTGCCATTGGTAAAATGGTATACCATTGTAGCAAAAAGAGAGGTGCAATGCAATTGTGTTTCATTCTGGTCTGGTCATATTTTCACCTCTCAGAGTCACACTGTTTATTTTAGACTTAACAGAATCCTAAACACGCTTGTAGGAATACATTTCAGGAAATGGCATAAATTCATAGGGTTGGATTTTGTGCAATGCCGTATGTTTCTCGAAGGTAGTTAGCTACTCTGCAAATCAAATGCTGGACTTCAGTGTTAGAATGTGAAGTGGTGAAGCAACATGCCTGGTTGTAGTAGGGCTGAACTGGGAATTCACTGTGCGGAACTGAGCAAGTCTCCTAATGCTTTCTGTCTCAGTTTGCATATTTTTCAGAATAGGAAAGGTAATTTTTTTTTCACTTGGACAGCCCCTGACAAAAGGTGATAAACACACTCTCAGTTTGCTTATTTTTAGAAAGTAAAAATTAAAATTAATGTCAAACCTGACTCTTGTCCTTTTGGGCACTCAACCTACAGATGGTTTTGTGGATATTGTAAAACGTGCTTAAAATGAATCAATCTTGCATGCCTCATATATAGAAAAGTGGGAGGAAAGAACACAAGCAGGGCGCACAATGGCTGCAAAGAGAAGAGCAGATGGAGGAGGTAAAATTAAGAAAGTGAAAACTGAAAGGGAGCAAAAGGGAGGAATGGGAAGAAGAGGTCCAGAAATCAGGGGAAGAAAGATATGTGATGAAGTGGGGAGATGCTTTAAAAGAGATAGTTAATCTGATGTGATTTTTTTTAAACCTTCCCTTTAAATCCTTTTGCCTGGCCTGTGGAGGCTAGCATAATACAGCTGGAGGAAGGGAAAACCCTCTCTGCCTTAGATTAACTTCAGGTTTTATATCCATGTGAGATTAAGTGGGTTTATTGCACTTTGTCGTACATTTCACATTTATCCTGTCGAAACAGAAATGTCTCTGTTCAGTATCTACTATGAGGGACTAAAGGATAGTGTCTCTTCCTCTATTTGCTTGGGGATTTATATCTGATAATAGTGGTCAACATGCCTTTTCCTGGACCCATAGAATATGCCCATCCTGTTTGAGAAGCTACATTAGGATACAGTGTCCTTTCCATAACTAAATTATGGTATACATGTGTGTATGAGGGCTTTATGGGAAAAAGACGAGCCTGATTCTGACAGCTTTTGTAATCTGAACTAGGAGATTTACTTTCATCTGTTTTGTAAGGTTCATGTTTGCATTCACATTTAGCGTTGTTTGGGGCAAAAAGAACAAGAGCGAGTTCATCTACAGCTATGAAGACCATAGGGAGGAAGTTGCCTGGTGCCTGATGAGCTCAGTTCCATAGGATGAGATTATTTTCCTTACTTGCAGCTCCTTAATATTATAACCATCATCTTGGTAGTGGTGCTGCTTCATGTGTTTTCATTGGACCCTGGAGAGCTTGTCAGACACCAGCTAATTCTCCTTGGTAGTGTTAGGGATCTGAACATTATTTTAAAATACATCATTTAATAGAAAGATATCTTAAAACACCCAGAATGATATATTTAATTTCCCTTACTGTTGCAGTGCCTGGAAGCAATGAGCCTTTCATGACCCCTGGACAAATGCCTAACAGTGGAATACAAGATATGTATAACCAGAGTCCATCCGGAGCAATGTCCAACATGAGCATGAGCCAGCGACAGCAGTTCTCTTATGGAAGTGGCTATGACAGGAGGTGAGTCAGTCTTCAGCAAAAACCAAAGCCCTTTAGTGAAAATGATCCTCTCTCTCCCCTTCTCATTTTCCCATTGAACCTTGCAGAGAACATAGCAGCCTACGTTTCCTACAGCGTCTGGAGTCAAATCACTGGTAGTCAGACCCCTGGTAACGACTGAGTCTAGCTTGTCACAGAAATTAATAAGGAGGAATTGTCACACCTCAGAAGTCACTTGAGCTGCAGCAGATCAGCACATGGGTGTGTTTGACAGCTGCCTTCAGCTGGCAGCTGGGCTGGGCTGTGATGGCATAAAGTAGCACTTGAGTTAGTCTTCTGGCCATGTTTTCACCTAAACAGTTGTTGGTGGGCTTTTTATGAAAAACAAAATGCACGGCCTAAATATGTCTGGTTTGTGGTCTGTTAGTGAATTGCCTTTGGAGAGTCTGGAGTCTGTTGTCTGAGCTGTAGGGGCACTAGTCTTGCAGTGTGTCCATCAGGACCCTTGTGAGTTTGTCTTTCAGTGAAGTACACAAAATAAATTTGGTCCTCTTTTGTTTATCTTGGGAAGGGCTTTGGGAAGAAGAAAATCAATAAAATTGCCAATGTCTAGCAATGTATTGCCATAGGTATAGCAAGCAGAATGGTTTGGGAATGTTTGGATTATATTAAGTATTCCGGTAGGTTTTGCAGCTCTGGCCATATTCCTACTTTTACTATCATTAGGCTATGTACTTTAGCTTGACTTTTTGTTTCCTGATGGCAGCCAAAGCGGTGCATTGTGGGTCTTTTAAGTGTAACGGTGGAGTAGTTTTCAGTCAGTAGTTTGAAGTAGTAGATGTGTAGAGTAACACAAGTGTAATCATGTTGTTCAACAGGTCACACAGCTGGGGAGTCAGTGAAAGTAAGAGTTCCAGTGAAAGGTGATAAGCCAAGAGAACGTTTCCTTTAAGGGGTGTGTTTTGTTTTATTTTGTTGGCAATCTTGGAGAATAAGTGCTTTTTACAGAATGGGGTTTCCTTTGTCATTTTTTAGGTCGGATCATGGGCTGGGTCCTGAAGGCAGTATGGGACCACCTGGTCAAAGCAACATGGTGCCTTCAAACAGTGACCCAAGCATGTACTCTCCTAATCGTTACCCTGGCCAGCAAAGGTGAACACTGATTTCTCTGTTTGTAATATCTGCAATACCCAGCTAACAAGTGCTAGCAGCCTCTGTGAGAGCACATAGACAGAATATGTGGCCTCTTGGTGTGTTACTTCTGTTTTGTCTGTTCTTATTTAGGCTTCTACCACTAGTTCAGTTTCTTGGGAGGGCAAAAGCTTGGGTGAATCGGTTGACTTTGTGCAGCCATAGAATCAGAGATGTTAGAAAAGGAGTATACATCCTACCTTGCTTATCTCCCCACCCACACTGAACTAGAACATATTTTATAGGCCCAAGTTCTCCAGAGGAGCATTAAGTGACACCAGTTCTGAAGCTTCCACAACTTCACCTGGCTTGTGGTTATCCTGTGGCTAACAAATTGAACATTTAGAAAGTGTTCCCTTACACATAACATACATGGACCTTTGCTCAGTTTTATCTTACTGCATGTACCATCTTGGACAACTGTAGACAATTCCCATCAGTTATATTGTTCTTTTAACTGGCATTAGGTAATTTCTCTCCATCCACGCCATAATTATAGGGGATACTGAACAGGTATTGCTTTCACTGTGGTCAACTGTCAAAAAATGTGAGTTTCCTATGCTTTTGGAAAAATTAGGTCACATTAGTTCTTTTAACATGTCAGGTTCCTCAGTCCTCTGTTTCTTTGATACATTACTTCCATAATTATACTCTAATTGTAGATGTGTTCTAACTGGTAGTGTACAGAAAGGAATTACTGACATACTGGTCCGCAATACAGTGTTATTTATCAGTCTTAAGACTTTCCAAGTACTTCATTTCAGCAACCTAAATTTCATTCAGATGCGCTAAAAATATTGCAGTTGCGCGGTAGTGCTTGTCAGAGGTCTTGAAGGCCACAGGTAAGTTTCCAAGTGCAACGCACATCTGCCTCTTATGTGTGCTTCATTACGTAGCTTTAATTAAAAATTACATGAACATTAGCAAAATTATGAGTACTGTTTCTACTCAGTGATGATGTATTTAAATGTTAGGTATTGTAATGAAATTTGTATTCACTTTTTGTCACTGTCATCAGACTAAAATGACGATTTCACTTTAAATGGGCAGTTGACTGTTGATTATATTCTTAAATAATCCAGAAAGTAGCTTGCTTGGAGACTGACTTGTTAAAACACAAGAATTTTGACTTGCAACCTTTGAGCTGTACATCAGATACTTTTCCAGCTAAGATGCCTTCCCAGCGGCTGCAGCTGCCTTTCTTACCTCTTTGCTGACCATACGCTGTTCCCATGCCTGACTGCTGCCTCTCTATTGCATCTTTACTGCTCTTCCTTTCTTCTATCTGCTTTATCTCCTTCCTTCCACTAACAGCTCCAGCAGAGCTTACTACATCAGGCTCAGGACCATACCACACTGTATCTTCACCTTGTTTCCAAATGGAAAATATCTTCAAGGTGCAAGATCATCAGAGTACTTTGCTTTTCCTGGTGGCTTGGAGATTCCAGCAGCTCTAAGTGTTGATTTGAATGCTTCATTTTAGGCATGAACCATACGGGCAGCAGTATCCAGGACAAGGACCTCCCTCAGGACAGCCACCATATGGAGGACATCAACCTGGAATGTATCCACAGCAGCAGGTAGGAGAGGGGAAAACAGCTATATTCGTAACATTTGTTTAATAAATGTCACCCCAAAATTCTGCATACATTCAAAAATTTGTGTATACAATATATGTTTTTTGGCGCAGAGGAGCACTGTAGTTCTGGTCAAAATCACAGCCCATATGGATAAGCAGTGTATGCGCAGCTTTAGGAAAATGTGTTCATTACACTGGAAGAGGGTAAATTTAACAGATGTTCTGTGGCTTTGGATGTATATCAAATGATTGTCCCAAGTTAATAACCAGCAGACTGGGAAAGTATAATTCATAGGCTAGTAAAGTGATGCTGCCTCAATTCCAGAAACAAATAGGAAAGCTGCTCGCTGGCAGGTTGAAGAGCCTTAACTTAATGTCATGCAGCCAAGTGAACCCAACAGAAAACTGGAACAAAGTAAAATCTGCAACACTCTCAATTATCTAGAATGCTGCAGTGGGTCATACGAGATACCTATCTTTAATACAGATCAGATGGCATATTCCCCACATGTTATCTCTAGTAATAATATGGTACAAATACATGAGAGAGAACATTATTAGTGTTAAAAATAGCTTAAACATTTGTACATTCCACTCTCCCCACTGTCCCCAACTGTGTAATAACTTTGAAAATACAGATTATATTAATTAACAAGATTTTTTTGTTAGGTGTATTATTAATACCTTGTGGGCAAAACCCCATCTTATAAGTCAACAGCAAAACTCCACTGACTTCAACAGGATGAGAATTTCATCCTGCATGTTATTAATTCATTTCTAGTCATACAATAATTAAAATCGAAGTTAGCTTTCGAAACAGAAAGCATTTCCTTTTAATATAAAAATCAAAATGTAAGCTAGTTTTCAGCCAATTTCAGGTAGTTCTTTTCAGTTTGGGATAGAGTGTTACTGGGAAATTTGGCGGGGGGGACAACATCTAAAAGAGGAGCTCTTAAGTTGCACTGTTCTGAAAATGTATATAAATTTGTTTCAGAATTTCTTGCTTATCTCTTTGGTTCATAACATCTCTAAAATAGCATAATCAAAAAACTGGTTTATTGTTCTTTATGATGAGCATATGCTAGCAGTCTTAGGTGATTTAGTGGGGAGATTGCAAAGATATATAACAGAACAGTTTGTGATAATCCATGCTAACGTATGCAGGGAATGTATTAACTTCATGTTCATTTAAGCAAGAAGACAGCTAGAATCTGTAAAAATATATTTGGCCCTGTCCTTAGTGCTGTTTATATGCTTTGTACAATGACTCTTGAATGCAAAATGCTTTAATGCAAAAAAGCAGTGAAGAATGAAGGGCAAGGATCTTGGCTGGCCTCGGCCTCTCCCTCCCACTCCCAGAGGATTCTACTTCTTCATTTAGCTAGAGATTAGGTTGCCACTAGCTTATTTTCAGTTTCCTAAATCTCACTCTATAGTGGTACAAGAATGTGAAAAATGGCCCTTTCAAAACTTTATCTACAACCCGAAGGCTAGGGAATGACCTGGGAAGAAGGTGCTTGGAGCATGAACTCCAGGGGCTAAAGAAGCACTTTGAGCCGGGTTTCCCACTCTTGTGCAAATGCTCATACCCCGAGAGCTGTTATACAGCAGGTGACTTGTGTTTGTGTGGTTTTGTCTTCTGCGAGGTCTCAGAATTCCACATCCCCGGTGGAGAGAGACACACATTGTGCAGCCTCAGTCTCCTGATGCACATTTATACAGGAGGGGGAGTTCGGGTGCCACACTGTCCTCAGCATTGGGTGCCATTAGGCATGTTGCCACTACATATACAAGAGCACTGAACTGCGTTTAAAAAGACACGTGGTTCGTTCCCAAGGGTCTACTTTAAGTGGTCTGAGTCACTGTGGCAAAACAAACACCACCTTTTTAGGTGTGGCAACTGCCAAGTCAGTTCTTAATGTATAAATTGGCCCTAAGGGTGGAATTTAGCAAGTAGTTTATGTAAGGCTGAAAATAGCTATTTCTCAGATAGCCAGACAGCTCTACAGCAAGTTTAAAAAAAAAATGCTTTCATGCAGTACAGTAGTTCTGGTTTTATGTGCACCAAAGTTGGAAGATGAGTTTATGAATCCCAGAACTGCTTTAACTGACCCATATTGAATACATACAGAATTTTATCTGATCTTAACTCTAGTACATTAGTATACATTGTGCAGTGTGACTGAGCTACAGTTTCCGGGGGAGCTGTAACTTTGAATTTGCCATAGATCATATATTCAAAAATCACCCATTTAATTCACATTTTTTGCTTCAGAGCACTCAGTCTGGTTTGAACTGTGGAACAAACTCCCACAGGAACTAAGGACCGCTGCAAACCTTTCCACCTTCCCCTCAAACTGCAATGTCTTTTTTTTGTTCTGCCATCTTAAACATACATACATACATACAAGCTTGTGTAATTTAAAAACAACTCCTATCCCCCCAGGGTAAAACAGGTTACCTCATACAACATTCCCCACTTGAGAGGGTGAGAAAAATAGAGGGAATAAACCATAGGTGGCAGCTGTTTGTTACATTGCTTAATTCATTACTGATCAGTAGGGTAAGAACCTGCATAATCTAGAACAGAACGTTTGGATGTGACCATTTGCTGTAATAATCTCACAGTAAATTAAATGTGTTCGGATGATTGGGAAGAGGGATGGTTGCCCAAACAGGGCCATGTTCCTGGGAATTACACAGAGTAGCAAATGCAGCGGAACGTTTTCTCCTACTAATAAGTTTACAGTGTGTAGCCTATGCCCTGTTGTAAGAACCAATGTTTCAGACATGCATGCTCGCAGCATATCTTGTCACTTTAAGACTTTATTCCATACTTGTCTCTTGAAAAGATTCACTGAGTGGGTTTGATTTTTTTTAAGATTTTTCTTCTTAGTAGACTAAGCATAAAAAAGAAGTGAAAATATTGTAGTTGGTGAGAACCGTTGCCTTTTCATGCATGTCTGAAATGACCAGTGGAATTTAATCTGACAAATAGGAAAGGACAGGGAAAGGAAGAAAATGAGAGCAAGGTAAGAAAATTTGGCCCAAGGATAAGTTTCCTCTTAGTATTAAAAGTGCAGCAAAAGAGAGACTTAGAAAGAAAGCACTGGATCAAGCCTAACCGTAGCACTGCATGCCTGACTCTGGAATCAGCACGATCCCTCTAGAACTAAGTGCCTTCTGCTTTTTAAACAAGCTTTCAGACAATATATTTGTATTGTGTATGGAGTAAAAGTGCTGCATCTTCTTCCCAAAATTTTTTTCAGAACTATAAACGACACATGGATGGCATGTACGGGCCTCCAGCCAAACGCCATGAAGGGGATATGTATAACATGCAGTATGGCAACCAGCAACAGGAAATGTATAACCAGTACAGCAACGCTTACACAGGGCCTGACAGGAGGCCCATGCAGGGACAGTATCCGTATCCATATAACAGGGAGAGGATGCAGGGCCCAGGACAAATGCAGCAGCATGGAATACCTCCCCAGATGATTGGTGGCCCCATGCAGTCATCATCTTCCAGTGAAGGTCCTCAGCAGAACATGTGGCCAACACGAAATGATATGCCTTACCCTTACCAGAATAGGCAAGGTCCAGGAGGCCCTGCACAGGCCCCACCGTATCCAGGGATGAATCGCACTGATGATATGATGGTACCTGACCAGAGGATAAACCACGAGAGTCAGTGGCCTTCTCATGTCAACCAACGTCAGCCTTCTTATATGTCATCCTCAGCCTCCATGCAGCCTATCACTAGACCTCCTCAGTCATCCTACCAGACGCCACCCTCTATGCCAAACCACATCTCTAGAGCTCCAAGCCCAGCATCCTTCCAGCGCTCTTTGGAAAACCGTATGTCTCCAAGCAAGTCTCCTTTCCTACCCTCCATGAAGATGCAAAAGGTTATACCCACAGTTCCAGTGTCACAGGTCACAGGACCTCCACCCCAACCACCACCAATTAGGCGAGAAATTACCTTCCCCCCAGGCTCCGTAGAAGCATCCCAACCAGTCTTAAAACCAAGACGAAAGATTACCTCAAAAGATATTGGTAAGCATCAAAACAAAAGCCAAATACTGAAATAGGTTGGGAGAAAGGGACTTTGATTTTGATTTTCTTTTACATTTTTAAACTGTTTTGACAAATAGTTAACTTGGGTAACTGTAATGTGATTGTCTTCAATAAAAATGTAATAACATATGCATCAGTAAGGATGATAGGTAAAACTCATCCCAGACAATCTGACATGAAATAAAAGCAGTATTTTATATGGAGACCTGAGGTCTCCAGAAATGCATTAAAAATGAAGCTTGCCTCAGATTTCCAAATGATATGTGTTGAAAGGTCCTTCAGAATGTCTGTTAAATCACCAATACAACATTTAACTGAGCAGAGCTTTCTGCGTTCTTGTTCCGTGGCAGCTCATGCTGTTCTGCTGTGTAGTTATAGACTCTGTCTCCCTTGAATGGCCCATTTATTCATCCCGTATTATTTGTCATGTTTGTTTCTCCCCCTGTTCTTTCCCAAGTATCTTCTTATCTTGAATTGCTGTTAATTTCATCCATTCAAGTTCTCATGCTTCAAGTTCCCACACTCCTGACAGAGTAATTCTACCTTTATTTACCGATTATTTGGTTTAGTCAACTTCTCTAAGTTTGAACAATTATTTCTGCTTCAGCAAAGTCAGGAAGAATGGCCCTGTTAAGATATTCTCCAGCATTAAGACTGAGCATCAGTTACAGAAAACTGAACAGGACTAAGTGGTGAAAGCAGGGTCTTAACCAGGGTTTCAGTAACTATTTCATTTAAATTCTGCATCCTCAGAATGTCACAGTTTAATCTTTCAGAACTCATTAATGGTCTCTGAGGATACACTAATGCGGTTTCACTTCTTTCTTTCTCCAGTAACTCCTGAGGCCTGGAGAGTGATGATGTCTCTTAAATCTGGTCTTTTGGCTGAAAGTACCTGGGCGCTAGACACTATTAATATTCTTCTGTATGATGACAGCACTGTTGCTACTTTCAACCTCTCTCAGGTAGGTGGGAAAGCAGTATACTTCTCAACTTTCCAAGGAAAGAAAACTGAAATAAGATACCTACAAAAATGCCTAAGTCCTTTAAAATGGATTATAATTAACATAAATTTGAATATTCCAAAACTCCACTTTTGTATGATTGGTAACAGTGAGCAGCAAGAGATAGCTTTAGGTCGGGTATGGGGAATAATAAGCCTGAAAGAAGGGTATCTCTTGTAGAAAGGAGCATGTGGGAATACAAGAATTTTAGCATTGACAGAAGACCAATGCGTAAATTCACACTCCTGGTAGTACAAGCATAATCTCAGAAAACAGCAATATGGTAGTAATCTTGCTTAACTTGTGTTTCCATAAAAGGCTTTGCAAGACTATATTGAATTGATTTGAGGCTGTCTTTTGGTGACTACTTGTCTTATTCAGTAGTTCCATACTAGGCTGTGGGATTTTTTTAATTGCTTATTTTCTGTTTCGTTTCTTCTTCCAGTAAATTAAGTTTGCACAGAAATACCCGATTGACAATTTAAAGGCTAAAATCCACCGTCTGTCCACAGGATGCAAGTAACAAAGGATTTAACAGTGTGTGCTTTTGCCTCACTACCTCCCAGCATTTTTCAGCCCTGCTCTAACCGCTGGCCTGTTAGGTGGTTGTAATAGATGGCATGCTGATAATGCACATCATCTAAAATTTGTACAAATTAAATATTCAGTTTCTCTGCTCCATTCATTCCTTGGTTACTAATACTGTAACTCATCATTTTTTAAATATAATGACCTTTTTTTTAAATACAGACACAAATGGTACATTTCATCCCACCTAACTTTAGAACTAGGGATATCTATAGCATGATTCATCTCATCCTGAAGTAGAGATCTAAAATAGGTCAGATGAATCATACCCTAGAAATGGCCTGTAAAAGACCATCGAGTATAAAAAGAATCTAGACAATTAGGTCAGGTGTGTAACTGTTGCAGGTGTTTGAACTTAAGTGAGGTGAATCTCCTCTGAATTCTATTAGAAACTGCATTAATGCACCCCGTGCAAGTTGCACAGAATACCAGGCATATTTAAAATATACATATTTTTTGTTACTTTTGCCTTGGACTCTATTTCCAATGGCAGTCAGGACTCTATATGATGACTGATAATTACTGCAGTTCGTGAGCATCAGTTCTTAATTCTTCGATAGTTTGGCAATCGTAAGAGAATACAGAATGGACGAAAGAATACATTTTGCTGAAAAAATATTAGACAATGATTAAAAAAAAACCCAAAAAACATTAAAAGCCAGAAAATCAGGCTGAATACATCGTAACAGCAAAGAATTTTTAATAATAAAGCCACTGAGGGTAAATTAATACCACATCCAACTACTGCCTTTCCATAAGAAAGTGCTTACAAGTTAATTAAGAGGATTAAACCTAAATGAAAACTGCTTCTGAAGGGTGACTAACAGCACCAGGCTTCAGTAACAATTTTTAAATGTTGCGAGGCAAAAATTGAACTATTCCAATAGATAGTAATCTAGGATGTCAGTACCTAGACCCTGAACTGCAGATTCCTACAGGACAGTTGGGTTTAGAGACTGAGAGGCAAAGGAGGAGAGGAAGAATTGTAAACTTGAGGCATCTAATAAAATTACAAACCAGAAAAACAAGTGAGTTAGAAACTTCAGTACTGTGTACAGAAAATGAAGAATACTAGACACTTCCAAGGGGACAGAAAGCTAGGCTAGATGTCTACTGTAGCTTCAAGGAGACATGAATAAAGTTCTGTACTTCTCATAGCTGTTACAGTTCAGGCAAACGGAGCCATGATAGTTTGACATTATATTCTGTTCGGACAGACACTCGAAAAATTTCCTTTGATTAACTTCTGCCCTGCAGGACCTAGCCACAAGTCCACAGCAGGAGGAGGGAAATACTCGCAGATGTATGCATCAGTGTTCCTAATAAAATTCCATGCAGACAAAAATATTTATCTGATTTTTATGTTCTTTCTTCTCCCCTCAGTTGTCTGGATTTCTTGAGCTTTTAGTAGAATATTTTAGAAAATGCCTGATTGACATTTTTGGAATCCTTATGGAATATGAAGTGGGAGATCCAGGCCACAAAGCACTTGATCACAAAGCAGCCAAGAAAGATGATAGCCAGTCCTTGGCAGAGGATACTGGAAAAGAGGAGAACGACGAATGTATTGACTATTTTGATGAAGATGAGGAGGAGGGGGAGGATGAAAAGGTAGAAGGAGAAGAAAAGAGCATTGTTTTTTCCACTCCTGGTGCCATTGCTGATCCAAGTGAGAGGCCAAAACAAGCCAGTAAATTTGACAAGCTGCCAATAAAGATTGTAAAGAAAAATAATCTATTTGTTGTTGACCGATCTGACAAACTTGGACGCGTTCAGGAATTTGATAGTGGACTTCTCCACTGGCAGCTTGGTGGCGGTGACACAACTGAGCATATCCAGACTCACTTTGAAAGCAAGATGGAGATTCCTCCACGCAGGAAAGCCCCTCCTCCCTTGAACTCTCCAAGCAAAAAGAAGGACCTCGAGGGGAAAGGTGAATCTGAGGAACAACAAGAAAAAAGTATAACAGCAACCATTGATGATGTCCTCTCAGCTCGGCCAGGAGCATTGCCTGAAGACTCAAACTCTGGTTCCCAAACAGAGAGCAGTAAATTCCCCTTTGGGATCCATCAAGCCAAAAGCCACCGGAATATTAAACTGCTAGAGGATGAGCCAAGGAGCCGGGATGAGACTCCTCTATGCACCATAACTCACTGGCAAGACTCCTTGGCCAAACGCTGCATCTGTGTGTCAAATATCGTCCGTAGCTTGTCTTTTGTGCCTGGCAATGACACCGAAATGTCCAAACATCCAGGCTTGGTGCTGATCCTGGGAAAGTTGATCCTTCTTCACCATGAGCATCCAGAAAGAAAGCGAGCGCCGCAGACTTATGAGAAAGAGGAAGAGGAGGACAAAGGGGTGGCCTGCAGCAAGGATGAGTGGTGGTGGGACTGCCTCGAGGTCTTGCGGGATAATACATTGGTCACATTAGCCAACATTTCTGGGCAGCTAGACTTGTCTGCTTACACAGAAAGCATCTGTTTGCCAATTTTGGATGGCTTGCTGCACTGGATGGTGTGCCCATCTGCGGAGGCACAGGATCCTTTTCCAACCGTGGGGCCCAACTCGGTTCTTTCGCCTCAGAGACTTGTGCTGGAGACCCTGTGTAAGCTCAGTATCCAGGACAATAATGTGGACCTTATCTTGGCCACCCCCCCATTCAGTCGTCAGGAGAAACTCTATGCTACTTTAGTTAGGTACGTTGGGGACCGCAAAAACCCGGTCTGCCGAGAAATGTCCATGGCGCTCTTATCGAACCTTGCCCAGGGGGACACATTAGCAGCAAGGGCAATAGCTGTGCAGAAGGGAAGCATCGGAAACTTGATAAGCTTCCTGGAGGATGGGGTCACTATGGCCCAGTACCAGCAGAGCCAGCATAACCTCATGCACATGCAGCCTCCACCTCTGGAGCCACCTAGTGTAGACATGATGTGCAGGGCAGCCAAGGCCTTGCTGGCCATGGCTAGAGTGGACGAGAACCGCTCAGAGTTCCTTTTGCACGAGGGTCGTTTGCTGGATATCTCAATATCTGCTGTCCTGAACTCTCTGGTTGCATCTGTCATCTGTGATGTACTTTTTCAGATTGGGCAGTTATGACATAAGTGAGAAGCCAAGCATGTGTGAGTGGAGATTAGAGGGTCACATATAACTGGCTGTTTTCTGTTCTTGTTTATCCAATGTAGGAAGAAGGAAAAAAAAAAAAAAAAGAATCTTTGCTCCTCTGCCCCATTCACTATTTACCAATTGGGAATTAAAGAAATTATTAATTTGAACAGTTATGAAATTAATATTTGCTGTCTATGTGTATAAGTACATCTTTTTATTTTATTTTTTTTAACCAAAGTTGCTGTCTAGTACATTCAAAGGTCACACTTTTTTTTTCCATAGATTATCCTTTTCAATGTTCTTTTCCATGTTTGTATTGCATATTTTTTGGGAAGCGAACTAGTGACTTTTTAAAAAAAATGTTATGGCAAACCATTGTATGATGGAAAAAAAATCTCACCACTTTGAAACAAAAAGGTGAAAAATAACCAACATACCAAGTTCCTGTGTGTTTTATTTTTTCAAATAAGGAAAAAATAAAAAAAAAGTTGTATACCATCACCCAAAGCTCTGTGCAATAGAAGATTCTAGTGATGTAGGTGTAGGGGATCAAGGAGGGTGTCAGTCAGTAGTCAAAATACAAAACGATACTGGTTTCTCTGCAGGAGAAATGGTTACATTAGGCTAGGAGCAAAACAAAACAAAAAAGTCAAGTTAAAAGATTTTTAAACAAAACCTGATGATAAACATCAATTGCTTCCTCACCAGAACTGTCTTGTCTACATCTGTTTTTTTGACCTTCCACAATGACAGTTCTTCACAATTCCTTTAATCATTTTTTAAAATATTTTTTTATTGCCTAAGGGCCGTGATGTATATAGAAGTTGTACATTAAACATACCCTCATTTTTTTTTTTTTTTTAGTACAAAGTTTTTAGTTTCTTTTTCATGATGTGGTATCTACAAAGTGATAGTAGAATTATTTTTTCTTTTATTTGGGCCATATCTCCAAAAAATAATAAAAAAAAAAAAGAAAAAAGAAAAAACCCAACACAGAAAACCAACAACTGAGGGTAATGTACAAGTTTCTGTATGTATAAAGTCATGCTCTATTTCGGGAGAGCAGCCGATCACAATTTGCTTTATAAATCAAGGTGTGGAAATGGTTACGTATGGATTGATTTAAGAAAATGGTTACCAGTCTACAGACAAAAAAATATATACAGGAAAAAAAAAAAAAGGAAGAAACACAACTTCAAAGATTTTTCAGTGACAAGAATCTGCATTTGTATTTCAAGATAATGTAGTTAAAAAAGAAAAAACTTGATGTAAATTCCTCCTTTTCCTCTGGCTTAATGAATTTCATTTATTCAGTATAAAATCTTTATATGTTCCACATGTTAAGAATAAATGTACATTAAATCTTGTTAAGCACTGTGATGGGTGTTCTTGAATAATGTTCTAGTTGCAGTGTGGGATATCGGAAAGCAAACTAATTACAAGAAAGAGCAATAATGATTATTCTCTTTCCCCTACTTTATTATTATGACCTTCAAAAGTATTACGCTATTGTATTGCAGCAACTTGCTCTCCTTTTAGAAAAAGCCTTCTCGCATCACAGAGAAGTGTTTTTACTTATTATTTATAAAACCACAGAGCCTCAAAGGGGAAGACATGGCTGGCAAATGATAGTTCTGACTATGCAGGTGTCCAGTCTCTGTGCTGTATTTGGGGTACTGGAGATGGATGTTAGAAGAAGTGACAAAAGATTTTGTTAAAGCAATAACCAACTTGAAGAAATTGATCTGTATTCACTACCTGTAATTCTTTCTGTTGGTTAAAGGTGGAAATACCCCAGTGATGTGGGTATTTAGAATAAACACCCACCCACTTCTCGATACTGTATGTGTCATTGCATACTTACATGGCCTCACATCCTGGTAGCCCCCCATTAAAGTGGATCAGGCTTTAATAGAGCACATCCATCATTATAATTGGTGGGAGATGGCCATTCCAGTTTCCGGAATTAGCTGGTTTCAGACACATCCACTCTCACCTGGTGATACCTTGTTGCTGAATATTGTTCAAGCACTAATTTTTGCTATTTCATCTTGGATCATTGACTTTGTTAGTGTGATCATAAAAAGCTAATAATAATCAATTTACCCGGAATTGCCACATAATTACACTGTTAGTGGATATCCTCCTCCCCTCTCCAATAACAATACGGAGGTACTTGAAAATTACAACCCCCTTTGGCATACTGCCCATCTTGTTCATATAGATTGCTATAACATTAATATATGTAAGAGAATTTCAGAGACAGGTAAAGTACAGACAATTATAAGCCAAGTTTGAAACGTGACTCCCTAGTGTCATGAAAAGTAATTTCTCCTTCTAGCTTTTCTTACTCAGTAATCTCTGCACTCCCACATCACCTGCTGCAGTGGTTTGTCTTTCTTTTGCATATTGCTGCATTCAGAAATACATGGTGAATTGTAACCCACTTGTAACTCTTCAGCACAGAAGGAAACATATTTCAGGGATGATTTTTACAGCTTAATACTGGGCAGTGTGGAATTAGCATCCCCTGCTAAACTTATTTCTTAATAACATTTTACTGCTTGGTATTACCCCATGGAAAAAACTGTTAAAATAAACCTGCTGAGCAATACTCACCCCTTCCTTGTCAAGGACAAGAAAGGACATCTATTCTCCTCAGCATTCAGACCCAGAGTTCTCTGGGGGAAACTACACCTGTAGCAAAATGCTGAGAGCTGTCAGAGGCAGCGCCTTAATGTTATTCAGGACCGCTCCAAGCCTGGTAAACAACGTGGTGGGGGAAAAAAAACACCCAGCTAGCCAGCCAGCCGCATAATGTCCATATGTGTGTAACATTGCTGCCACTTTTCCAGTTGGGCCAAGAACTAGCTGGGGAACTGGCAGAG
>NW_009260493.1:2657681-2663600 GCF_000687185.1 Egretta garzetta
AGCGGAAGGGAAAGGTTAATAACACAGATTCTGCCTGAATGTGATTTTATGCTGTTACAGTAGGAGTAAATGATCTAAATCGCTGGTTAGTGTTACAGCACATTTATCAGAAGAAAGGCGAACCGTAAGAACTCCAGTTCCCTCTGTTGGCTACATGTGATTTCACCTCTCCCACAATGTTCTCTTAAGCCTTTGGAGAAGACCGGCTCGTGAGACTTGTGAACTTAGCATGTTCTGACTGAACCCTGAACAAGTTTGAGCAGCTGTTGGTATTGTTCCTAATAAGAGGTATTCTGGAGTTCATTTTTTAAAAAAAATTCTACATTTTTGTGCTGACATGATCACAGGTACTCTGTAGTGAAGCTCAGACTAGTATCAACAAGAAGGTGCAATACTTGAAATTCTAAAACTGCAACAAATTATTTAGGGGAAAGCAGCTAATTAGGGTTTTAGGCACTAACCAAACACAAATATTTTACTTACACATATATATATATATATCTATATCAATAAGCTACCTGTTTCTTCGGCAGGCCCAGGCAACTAATTGCTTATAGACTGAAAGAACAATGAGATACATGAAGTCCCTGAATCTTACTAACCTTTAGAATCACTTCAGGAATTAAAAGATGCCTATATGCCTATCCCCTTGGCAGGAAAAAACAACTTTGTTTCTTGTGATTTCCTACGCCATCCTTTCAAAAAAAAAAAAAAAAAACAAACAAACAACCAAAACACAACAAACCACACACATGATGCCATCCTTTCAAAAAAAAAAAAAACAAAACACCAAAACCAAACAACCAAAACACAACAAACCACACACATGAAAACATCCTGCTCAGAAACACCAGGTTTTTCAACTGCCCAAAAGGAAGGATGCAGAAGAAAAATTCATCCACATGCTTAAAATCCTCTGCACTTCTCTTCCGTCTTCTGCAGTTTTACACCACAATCAGTGAACTACTGTGAGACCGTTAATCTTTTTTGGCCTGGATGCATCCAGAACAAAGATTTACTTACTTAGAGAAATACTGTAGCAGCACCATATCCTTGTCTTCCACATTAATGATTCCTATACAACACTTTCACAGTGCAATGCATGGTATACGGCCTATTTTACAAATAATATGAAAACACCTCTTAGTAATAAAGAATCAAGTGTAGCTGTCATTTATGGCAGAAACACTTCCATCCAAAAAAAGCACTAGCCATTGCAGGGGGTAGGTTCATTTCAACCAATGTTTTAACCCATGGCATCACGCTTCGCTCTCATTCTGAAGCTGCTGTTCAACGTTATTTGGTAGCAAAGAAGAGCTGTAAGCATCCATAATGCAGATGCCCAAGCTAACTTGAAACTGAACTGGAACATGAGAACCGAACTGAGGTGGCACACATCTAGTTCACCCTTCCAAAAAGCTGTGTGTAGATTCCTTACTCTGCAAGTAGTAGTACTGGCATACCTAAGAAATAATACACACCTATTGCCCAAACACTGTAATAACACTATCACAGTCTTTTCTGTGTTTTAAATAGGAACGCAGTCTCAAATTTTGAGACGAGTTCTCCAGAGAGGGATGATGACTTCTATTTTTATCACCATCAACCTGGTAATACCAAATATGTGGAAACCACACTTGCACAGAAAACCACAAAGCAGTCCCTGCTGCAAAAAGCTTATTTTCCAAGTCATGAGCTGCAGGTGGAGACAGGAGAAAATGGAAACAAAAGCAACAGAAACTGAAAGGGCAGGTACCACTCTTGCAGCAGAATGTAATTATACAGATCTAGAGCACAGCATACACATAGCACCTACAAATCTAATTTTCCTCAGGACAAGTTGTGAAATTTCTGGGGGCTCCCCCCTTCCATTTTCTCATTATGAAATCTTACACTTCCCATGTCCAATTCTTCTCCCTCCATCCCTCACAAAGATTTTTTTAGGATTACTGAGTCTGAAGAAAGGAGAAAAGCACTGAGGGAGGAAAGGAGAAAAGGCATGGCCATTTGGAGAAAGGGAGGCAGAACACGAAGACAGAGCTGAAAGAAAAGCATCTTATGTCCCTGCTGCATTGCTCTATTTTTACATTTGGGTCATTCCAAAGAAATGAATAATTAAACCAAGCTAGGGGAATTTGACATTTCATTGGTGGTTGGTACAAATAAAAAGGAAGTAAAAAGATTTTAAGAGGTAGGGGATACAAGAGAAGGGAAGGCAAAGGAAAGGATGAGCCTCCACATGCAGACGGGTAAATTTAATTTTTACTTAATTACATTTACCTTTCAAATCCCCAAGACAGCAGGATGGGGAAGGATTAATATTGTCTTCTTTGTTAATTTCACCCCCAATTGTTTATTTGTGCATGGTCAGAAATGGGTTTTCAAAGCCTGCCCTTCCTTTCTGTGAGTGTCAGTAGCTGTGGAGACAGGAGACAGCTGTTTTGGACTGCATACCAAATCCAGCTATTCACATGACTAAATGACTTGATTTGTGCTTCCAATTACTTATTCTAACAAAAGTCTAAAACATACTTCATTTCAGTCCTGTTGTACAGTGTAAAAACTGATAGGTTTATATTTCACATTGTTTTTAACTGGCCTAAACTAATGAGATGAAGGAGCAAGATCCTCATCCGATGCCTTCAACAGAGCTACAACATCTTACCCTGCATTTGTTAATTTACTTGGTCTGTCATTACTTAGTATATATTGCATTTCCATTAATTAAGGATAGTTATTTACATTGAAAGGGTGATGGGGTGGAATTGCCTAGCTAGCAGATCAAATCCCTAATGACTCAGGCATCTCTGCAATGTTTATCCAGGTCTGCAAAGAGACTCCTGAAGGACAAACATTCTGACTTTTGCTCCACTATGGAATATTTTTAAAAGGCAAGTTTATATATAATCACGCCAGGAAAAAGATATATGATTATCTAACATGAAAAACTGTTAGACATGTGGTAGAAAAAGCTTACGGTACTCCACAATGCAATTCTACTTTACATGTAGCAATTTGCTTATCTACATATACATCTGCAACTGAGAAGAGCAAAGAAAAAAGAACTAAATCTAGTACATGTTTTACTGTCAAATTATAACACAAAACTGCAAAGTCACTATTAAATCCCTTTTTCTCTAAGAGAATTGGAAAAGAAACAATATTCCACTGGTTGTATCGCCACTACTAAAGCTTATAATGGACTCCTTACAGAAGATTCTATTTAATATGAAAGATGAAGCTCTGTACAGAATGAAACACAGCAACTGAGAAATCGTGAGGTTTAAGCACAAGGCTTCATCAGCAGAACTAGCACTATACATTTTATATGCAGTTAGAGAAGACAGACTTGTAACAAGAAGTTATTTGTTACCAATATTCCACCTGAAAAAAAGTGTATTTCCCTGTATTTCCATCCATTGCATGTTTCACCGGCATATCTCATAACAGAGTAGTGCAGGAGAAGTTGTTCTTCTCTTTTGTTCTTCCCCCCCCCCCTTCTCTAAGCCTCTCCTGTTGCTTCCTTCCTTTCCCCTATACCTCAGTACCAAATACAAAGACCTGATTTTTTAAATAACTGAATAGCCTGCGGTTTGTCTGTTGTTATTACCTTTTAGTATACAGAGGGATTTCTTCATTGTGCTGGATTGTATCACCAATTCTTGAGATAGCAGCATCTCCTGAAGGTTCTTATTCTGCAGGGAAAAATGACTACAATGGGCTCCTGGCCTTAATGGCATGGAGGTGGTTGAGATCTGTCAAGGAGAGGTAAAGAAGAGAAAAAGGCTTTGAGTTATACATTTGACATTTTTACACCCCTTCAAAAGATAGGCATGTTACTTATGGTAAGCATAAATAACCAACCTTTCCAGTCAGCAACTACAACTTCTTCAGCTTTTCTATTATATAGGGTCTTTTGAGTAAAAGAGAATTTTCTTTATCAATAAAACTGCCCGTTTAAAAGCACTTAGATGCATGACCAGTGTACCCTGTGAAAATAACATTATGGCCTCCATAACATCAGCTCAGCCACAGCTCATTCTGTAACTCGAGCGGCTCACGCATATTTATCAGCCTAGCATATGCCAACCTTCCACAACACGCATGTCTTGTCTAGGAAAGGCAACTCACAGAACCAAAACATTGATGAGTGGGCCATCAGCTGAGATAGATTTTGCTCCTTGTGTGTGGCATAAGGAAGAAAATATACCGATATAGAAAGTGTTTGTGCAGATCACATCCATTAAACAGGAGACTTTTAAGCTGATTTCATTAGTTTATTTTATCTTCAGCTGCAGCTAGGTACATTCTTCTGGCTGTGGCCTTACCTGAGGAGGTTAACATTCCTGGCCCGTGCTTCCTAGAAGTTATTGCCTCCCTGCAAACACAGCAGCACTACTGCCAGTGGTACTGTTTCTAACCTAGTCCAGGCAAAGCAGGTTGAGCACTTAATGCATTCAGGTGTTTGGTTTGCTTGTTTTTTCACCCAGAACATTTTGACAGCTGCTATGACCGTACACTCACAGAGTTATTCACCCATTACGCTATGAACAATGATTTGCTGTTGGCTGCAAACTCTCCAGGAGCCAGTTGGTTTGATTTACCTCCCAGCACATCCCAAAACCTAGCGTAAGAGAGCAGATATGCATTGGACCTTCAGCCTGACCACACAAAGTGCACACAGCACAGCTGCTTGCCCCAGGTACAGGCAGAGGATGTGGTGCTAGTGTGATAAACTCGTGCTGAAAAGGCATTACAAAATATACTGATAAACCATTACCTAAGGAGATTGCCTGTTAGAGGAATTCAATAGGAGTTGTGCAATCTAATCTGCACTCTGCTTGTTTTTTAATGTCTGGACCTGCCATTTGTGTGAGACTATACCTTTTACTACAAGAGAAGAAAGGCTTCTCATGTCTCTTCCATCTTGGGCAGGGGGCAGCCAGCTGGTGATCGATCCATCACAAAGGTGTCGCAGCACCCGAAGGCCACAGTTGTGGTTTTGGGCAGCAGTGCCGCCACTGAGCAGGCACAGAAGGAAGCCGATAATCCCCTAATTCGGATGAATTTGACATTTCCTCTCCATCAGCAGCACTCTTTTGCCCTGGGACTGAAAGTGGTTGGCAGGGTTCGGAGGGAGGGTTGTTCCCAACTTTCATTTTTTAATTTTTTAGTGGTCAGTGAGGTTGGAAAGGACAAGGATTATAGAATCATAGAATGTTTGGGGTTGGAAGGGACCCCTAGAGGTCATCTAGTCCAACCCCAAGGATACGGAAGAAACACCCATAGCTCCTCCCGGTCCGACACGCAGGACCTCATTCTCTACGGGCCTGCGCCAAGAGCTCCTTTCGGCCCAGCTCTCCACCCCTCCTCCCGCCCCACGCCTGCCTCTTCTTGTCCCGCGAGTTCCCCTGGGCACCCGCTCCCAAAGTGCCCCCGTCCTGCCTTGCAAGGTCAGGGCGCGGGAGGTTGCTCCTGGCTCCGGGGATGCTCCCTGTGCCGCAGCCCGCGCCTGAGCCCTCTCTCTAACGAGCTGCCCTCGTTACCGGCGGGGGGGGGGGGGGGCGGGGGGGGGGCGGGGGGCCGGGGCCGCCATCCCGCACGCAGGACTGCGTTTTACTCGAAGGACGCTTCCCAAGGAGCCTCTGTTTCCCGCAGCACACGGTGCGTTTTTCCCACCCCCCAGCCTACCTTTCAGCTGCACTCAAACGCGTAATTCGATTATCGTAAGCTTGAATTTATTGTTTCAAATGGTACTTAGGTTTAATGCTTTTTCAATACTTATTTGTCATTTGAAATCAATTCATAAAACGCTTTACACATACTATTTGAATTGACTTTAAGTCGAAGCCTCAGCAGAGTCAATATTTAGCGGGTTTTTGCAATCTGTCCAAGTCTCATTTACCCAGGGAAAGGGCT
>NW_009260493.1:2663710-2668078 GCF_000687185.1 Egretta garzetta
CCTCCACCAGCACCCGCAACGCGCCACCGAGCTTCCTACTCTGCAAGTGCCCTGCAACCCTTATCCACCCTTTCAATCAAATGTCATCAGCTGAATAATATCGGTGATTTCCTGAAGAGTCAGATCCGATGTTAGGTTTTTTTTCCCTACCAAGAACAGAATCAAGGTAATTTTTGTTTAGTGCACTCAAAATGGAGAGGTGAGTATAAAAGCCTGTGTATATCTTTGAATGAATTTTTTTCCCTTTCGCTGGGATGTGTTTATATGAGAGCTCTATTTACGACCAAAGCTTTTGTCATCGGTCTTCGATAACCCAGCAATTAACACACTATATCAAACTTACGTACATACAAGATCAGCTTGTTCTAATTTAAAAAAATTCTTTTAGCTCATAATGAAAGATATATGAGTAGTAGTCATTCACCGAAAGAACCACTTTATCATCCTTAAACTATTAAAAATTGCAATCCTCACCTCATGTTTATAAGTATCTGGTATAAATGTAATATTTTAAGACCCTTTCAGTGGCATGGTGATATATTATAGACACACCCCTTCATTTTCATGGAATCAAAAGTTGAAAAAATATCTTACATTCCAAAATTTGTTGGCTGATAAAGTAACTGATAACATTTATTCTACAGCACTCAAGATCAAACAATTATTTTGCTGCAGTAAATTATGAAGAATGCAAGCAGAACAATCACCTAAGCATAAATTTTTATTTTTTAATTAGTTTGTAGGCAATGGTCTTTCCTAAAGTTAGTATCAGCATTATCATCTGTAGATAAGTCAAAGTTAAAAATGCATAATATCACTGTATCTTCACATTTTTTTGAAGAGTCTTTTTGCAATTTCAGTGCTGTCCTGAAAATAATCAAATAAATAATGACCCATTCCCCCTTTGACTGTGTAATAACAAAGTGGTGCAGTATTTTGATATTTCTGTGGGCCAAGGCATCTGGTGGCCGCAGACTATGGTATCAAGCACATCTTGATTATTTTTTTTTTTTTTACTAGAAAGAAAACAACATAGTCACAGCAACGTACAAAACAAATTTCTAAGTAGATATATAAAAACTGGCTAAAATAACAAAGGTCCCTGTAAGAGTCTTAGATCCAAGACTGGATGAAAAAGCAGACTGACTGCTTTCTATCTGAACTTCTTGTGCAACAACGTAATTTGAGAGATCACGAGCTGGTATGGATCAATCTGCATGCCTCACATTGAAGTTCTGCTTAGACGTTCCCTTTCAGCCGCAAGGCTCTGTATGGACTGGCCTGCTTTGTAACGCTCTTTGCCAGGCATTAAAGGGTTTGCAAGTACTCCGAGCCTCTCCCTAACTCTAACCTTTCTCTAACCTGGAGGAAGGCTAACAGGAGTTGAAAGGACTGTGGGGCACAAGCTGGGCTGTGGCTTGGCAGCTGCTAGTAACTATGGCTGTGTTTGCTCTTACAATGCTACTTCCATTGTTAAGTTAAATGTGTTGACTTAAACCGTCCTTGCAAGTGGCATCACCACTAAAGTTGTGGGTTCTTTGGACGTTGAATCAGATAACGCATCCTTCACATCAAGAGAACTTCGGCATTTCATTAATTCATCATGAAGTAAGAGAAGGCTGAATCAAACTACTGCAGAGCAACAGTAAGCAGAAATAACTACACTGAGTTTTCAGTACAGAAATTTAAATAACTGAGTCTTTCATAACTGAAAGCGAGATTTCTATGATTCTAACTTTACTTCCCATATTCCAGAGAGTCTTTTCAAATTTTGTAGCAAGCCTTGTACAAAGGTAGGAGGTTGTTTGTTAAGACACAGGTTGCAAGGCAATTTGTAATTTTGGAACACTAAGTAAAAGCACATTTCTTCAGTACTGAATAGTAATAGCTAACTTGTCTATAACACAATACTAACTGATATTTAATATAATACAAAAAGATGGGAAATTAATCAGAATAATAACCTACATCACTTTGTCAAAACCAAAGATTTCAGAGGTATTAAACATGATAAAAACAAAACAGTAAATTCACCTGGTTTGTTCTGATTTTTCTCCTAATAAAAATATATTTGAAAGCAGTAACTTTTTGCAAAACTTCTCAGTTGCAGTGAAAGTTGAGCCCCCAGCTGAGAAAATACAAACTTTCATCCAGAAAAAAGTGGGCTGACTAGCTCTTGGCAGGGATAGGAATAACAGAAGGAGATAAAGGCCAGTGTGCTGGAGAACCTTACTAAAACCCCTGCCACTGGTACTCCCTAGACAATGATAAATGCTACTTCAAGCAAAGAAAAGGCAAATGAACATTACAATACTCTCAACAGAACGAAGCGCACTATCACCAAGGCATCTCCATTTTTCTAGGAGTTTCTCATCAGCTGTCTGAATTGCACAAGTCGTGTTAGCATAGCAGTAGGTAACCAGCCATACCTTTGCTTCACCTAGTTAGAGCCTCAGGGAATTCAGAGCTTTACAGTTCCCTGCTGGCAAAGGCTCTTTGTCTTATTGGCACATTAACTCAGTTCTGGCCTACCATATATTTTAGCCTAGCTGACAACATTCATAAGGCCATAAAATCAATCAGTAGCCTCCAATTTTACTGAAGTTATGCTAAAATATGCAACATGCCATTACAAAGCTTCTGATTTGCCACTGCCTTTTAGATAGGCCAGAGGAACTCACCTTCACAGTCAAAGGTTGCATAGAAGGTTCCATACACCCATGTCCCATGCTGGCCTAGAAGCTGCTGGGAAAGTGCTGCCTGGCCAGCTTGCTCACATGCTGCTCTGAGGCTGTAGTGCAGGGCAGGTGGCTGGCTGCTCACCGTGGCTGGGGCACCTGCAGCAGGTGAAGCACATGATGGCAAACCAGCACAGTCCTTGGGTGGGCTGAGCAGGGTCAGCTGGGAGAACACTCTCATGGCCAGCAGGGAGGGCCCAGCACAGCAGTGATACTGGGTGCAGCCAGGTGTCCATTAACAGAAGAAATGCTCCCAAAGGACCTAGGGGAACTGGGCAGAACTTCTGGCTGCACAGGAGATTGTGGGAAACTGGTGGACTGAAAAGAAAGGTGTACATGCTTTTTCCTGTGCTGCTCCTCTCCTGAAAGGACCTGCTCCACAAAGGCCTAGAGGACACAGGAGAAATGCTTACTAACACTTTATTAAATCTGTCTCACCTAGCAGATCAGGTTTTTTGAAGGGTTAGCCTGGTTAATTTGAATGAAACTTCTCCCATAGTAAATCTGTTTCCAAAGAAACAGAAGTGATTTGGAGGTGCAGAATGGGGCCTGGAAATGATGAAGATCAAAAAAATAACATCGTGATAGGTTGTTGCAGACTTAGGAGGCAGCTCAGAACAGCATCAAGTCCATACTGAAGTCATATAACTCTCAGCAGAACTTAAGCATGTTTTTGTTCATCATATCCTTAAAGGACTTCCTGAATTTTTGCATCACACAGAAACTTAACCCAAAAAAATCTTCCTAGAATTTTTGTGCGACAGCCATGGCCACTGAACACCTCTAGATTACCTGGCTTTAGGAAGTATTTTCCTATTTTCTGGAGCTAGTTTTAAATTATATTACATAGGGAAACAGCAAAGTTATATCAATATGGGGTTTTTGCATTTTTTCAGTTGCTGTTTCTGTTCTTTCTGCAGACTTTTTAGAGTAGCTATATTAAAAGTGTAGAAAGTAGCACTCTCAGTGTAGTTTGCTTGCTTCTGGCTTCTTACTTCTGTCTTATTTTTCATTGAAATTCAAACAAACACAGCCTTCATTTGATAAGATACTTACCATACAAAATAATAGTAAAATGAAGGGGGAAAAATCCTTTGAACCTCAACAGAGAGGTGAGAACTTGACATTATTTTTGTCTTTGGTTTGAAAAACATCTCTTTAAAAAGAGAAAGGAACGTCAAAGGAAACTTCAGTCCAACAGGCTTTAATTTTTTTACAGCATAAAAATTAAGTTTTCAAACTCTTTTTGTTCTCATCTGAGTAGCATATTACATTTGTTTAAATAACTAAATGTATAAATAATAAACATTTTGTAAATCTTCTTCTGAAATAGTGATATTGAAGGAAACACTTTGAAGTGTGGATAGTTCCCCCCCATGGCCTCCTCCCCCCAAATCTTCTTCAGATCTTGGAGAATGCTTTGCTGATTCCCCAGAGGCACTTTTAGTCCATTGAAGATTCTAGTTAAAGTAAAAAAAGATGTTTAAATGTTTTAACTGAGTTTTGGGGGTAGCACTAAATTAAAACTGTACATCTTTCAGTTTCCCAGACTTGCACTGCTCTGTTATTTAAGCTTCAAAGTTCAATTCACTGAAGAACTATTCATAATTTATAGCTCGACTGAGGATCT
>NW_009260493.1:2668550-2735150 GCF_000687185.1 Egretta garzetta
TATTTGGGTTTTAGTTCTCCGGCAAGTGGAGGAGACAGATGTTACAAGCAGAGTGTACGCGTATGTATTGTTTGTGAAAAACACCCTGAGGCAAGGTATTCAAGCCTGACTGTTAGGTTAGCAGGCTTCTGCTTTGGAAAGCTCAGCTGGAGACATCTGAAAGGTGCTCCACCCTTTTGGGAGGTCAACCGCTTTAAAACATTACATATTTGGTATCTAAAAAGCTTTATGAAAATCTTGCCTTTCTGGCAATCGAGTCCCAGCATTTATTCACAGAACAGAGTCTCATCACAAACGTTTCTGTGTATGCCAATAAGCATACTTCAGTCGCAGTAGTGAAGAGTCAGTCTGTGGATTAAAAGTGAATTCTTGTATCTTTATTTTTCCTAAATTTCCTGAAACTGTTGGCAGTGTGACAACACAGGAATGGGGCACAGAGGAGGAAGGAGGTTATGAGATGCGAACTCCTGTTGTTCCAATCATAAAGTTCTTGATTCTTGTGAGTAGGGCAGATGCCTGCGTAAAGCCCCATTTAAGTTAATGGGATTCTGTATCGGTCGATGAACCTGCATTTGTACATCAATATCATAGGATCAGAGTCTGACATTTCTCCTGGAGAAAAGGAGTCGAGTCACTCTGTAATACTAACGCTTTCTAGTCACTGCTGTCTAAGTCTAATTTGATCAAACTAGTGGAAAAAGATACTCTGGGCTATTAAACCTCCTCAGCTACACAGGCCCAATGACCTGTGCTTTCTCGCACTCATGCAAATATCAGCAAGCTGAGCTTTATTATTTATTGGATTAGAAATAATTAAAAACAGCAAGAAAATTATTTTTATTTAAAAGCGTCAATTTAGGAAGGCTCTTAAAAATAGTGTTTATAGGAAAGAGCAAACGCATAGCATGTTAGCATTACTGATTAGTTTAAAATATTGAGTACAATAATCCATTATTTTAATTAGTTTTCCAAATTGCTGGCAAAAATAACAGAGAGATGCTGTCTGTGGCGAGGTAAATGCTTCCTTGTAATTGTTTTGGATTTTGCTCTAACCTTTAATGAATTTATTCTTGTAATGACAAGAACATTATTTTTATTCCCGCACTTACGTTAGGGAAGTTCACATGAAAGAACAAGGCATCTGGGAACTCAGCAGAGTTTTGCTTTGACGAATGACCTCATTGACCACGTTGACAAACACCAACTGTACTGACAAATGACCAAACCACAGATGTTCGTGTTGCATACAGCTCTGATTTAAGCCATCGCCAATTGCCTGTTGCTGCCCCTTTCCTGTGGCTCTGCTGGGGAGCCGTTTATGTGAGCTCTGCCTCAGCTGCTTCAAATAAAATGAGCCAGGAAAATTCACACTGCATTTTTCAATGGGTTACACCAGGTTGGCTGATTTTCCCTGAATCAGATGACCCAAGCTCTCATACAAACTGCAGCAGCAGCAGCAGAATGGCAGCAATCCTTCCAGATGAGACAGCTGACATACACTGCCAGCCTTGGTGACCATGGTGTGTTAGAGAAACTCACTCCTACCTGTTCATTCTAGTGACCCTCCCCTCCCTTCCTGGATACCATTTAAATACTATTCACACTGCCTACTTCCCTGAGACAGAAATTCTCAAAACTGGAGGCTGTGTACTCCTTTTGAACTGCAGTAGAGATTTGGTATTCCCCTTTATTTCCAGTCAATGCATTCAATGTGAAGGCATCACTGTGTTAAATACTGTCCTAACGATTCTTTTAAGCATTTGCTAGTGGTTGCCACAGGGATAGAGACCTGCTGAAGTTATACCTACTGAGAGTGCAGTGTAAGAGTAGGTTGCCTTCCCACAGATTGTGTGCATGTGCATATACTGTATATCCTGCAGCCATACTTCATTTTCTGAAGGGGTCATAAGGTTCCAGGTAACAGAGAGGAAGGAGGCCTGGGTGAGAGAAGTTTCTGTATCACCTGTGGAAGAAGAAAGATGAATCATGAAAGGGGCACTGGATCGGCTGAGGTGGGAAGTGGAGCAGCAATAAGTGTGCACCAGTATTTCGATCTGAGAAGAGAGGATGTTCCAATTCCTAAAACTCACGTCTTCAGTATACCACTGCGTCACATGCCTTTATGGAGCACTGTACCGCACTCACACTTCCTCTGAATATTGATTCCTCGATCCACAAGCAGAATTACCCAATGCATGGGGTGACAGAAGAGGAGAGAGATTGTGGTACTGTGCAAGCTCGTGCTCTCCAGCAGCAGTACACCATTTTCTTTCCTGTTCAGTGACTGGAGGCACCAGATGCATCACCCTTACAAACCACAGTGCCTTCACACATGTCTTGAAAGAGGTGAGAAAGGAGGCAGAACACGTGAAAGTGAATGACGAAGCGAGGTCAATCCCTGAGACTCCATTTTTCTAAAAATATGGGCTTCATTTTGAAAGTGTCCATGAGCAAGGAGTACTTTGCTCTGAAAATAAATGAATTCTGAAATTGCCTTGTGCTATGCAGAATGATAGTGTAACTAACATTGGTCTTAATGCAAATTCCCTGAAATCTTTGCTAAGTTTCCCAGTGGCTGCTTTGCGATAAAGCAAATGGTACAGGGAAAAGGCTTCTGATATTCATTTGTGCATTCACATAAGCACCAAATGAAAGCCAGCTATTCCATGGATTTTCTCAGTTTAAATATAGTGTTGTAATTTTAGGGTTTGGATTTTTTTTTTCTTAATGTCTTCTCAAAAATTAAAAATTTCTCATATTAAAGAAAGCGTTGGTTTGGATATAAATGTTACCCTGCAGGTTTCAGAGAGGCCTCTTGAGTTTTGGGGATGGAGGGGGAGAGGTGGGGGGGAAGGGGAGAGAGAGAGCTGTCTGGGGGAAGGGATGGGTAGACTTAAGACACTGGAGAAGGGACAGAGCTAATATGGCTAGGGAGAAATGGAGAGGAAAATAATGTGTGCATGAGAGAGAAATCTGTTTAGTGTTGGTCCTGTTGGGTTTGCCCTGTGTTGAATCTCTGGAGCACTGGCTTTTTTCCTGTGCTATTCAGTGCAAGGTCAGTGATTATTAAAGCACTGTGTCTGTGATTTTCCTGGTAAGTCCCCTATTCTCACCTCAGTTGCTGCTCTCTGATCTCTGTTCTGCTCTAGCCTCCTGCCTACCCTGTTTATCCAGCTCATGTTTTAATGCCTGTAGGTGATTCCTGCCCTTCACAGATGGCACGGAGACAGTAAAATTTTTCTTTCCCATTCTTGCTTATTCATGGCTTTGCTCAGGCCTTCTGACAATGCTTCAGAACAAACAGTAATAGTACAGATCATTACAAGTCTTGAAAGCAAAGCATGTCAGAAATTAAATCAATGCAAATAGTCTTTCTGTGGGAATAACTCTCCTCACCTCAAAGCAATTTTCAGCCTTTCTTTGTATTTATTGATTTTTTTTTCTTCCACTGTTACTTCGCCCTGTCATAATGTCCTGTTATTCTTGTACTGTGTTTTGACCTAATTTAGGACAATATTCTGAGAGTCTGAATACAGATATTCAGGTGTGGTATCAGAAAGTAGAGCTTATTCCTGAGACTACTTATTGCAAAGTGTTATAGAGTGCACAGCATGAAAATAAATCTTGCTTTCCTTTTTACAAACTGTGTCAGTATTAGAGGTTTGCAGTACTGCAATTACTTCAGTGCAGCGTGAGTTTCTCTCATATTCCAGGTCCTACAGGATCCCAGGGCAAGGATCCATGTCTTACTACTGGATAGTAGAATACCATGCGCATGTTGGGTAAGTATAAATAACAGATGACAACCCTCTCATTACTTTTTCCCGCACTACCTAGAACTGGTCTGTATCTATAGTCATGGGTGTCTTTGGTCTCCTTATGGGGACAGAAGTACTCATTTCTTTGGTTCACTAACCTTAATCATATGCAAGGAGACATTTGGAAACATAAGTACATTTCTAAGCATACACAGCGTATCATTACTCTGCAACTGATTTCACAGAGCATCCATAATGTGTGGTATCACAAATGCTCCACTGAGACAGAGTGTTAGAAGGGAAAGAAGGTTTTGCATTGACATTAATTTGAGGAGAAATGGGAGTCACAGGAATGGAAGAGCAATAAGAAAACAAGAGGATGAGCTTAGAGACTGCAAATAGATAAGCCTTGTAAAAGGCTGGAGGGAGAATATAGTTCTTATGTGAAGGAATAATCTGAAAGCAGCCTTTAGACCTTTAGAGATCATCAAATGCACAGACAGTAGTCAATAGGAGACTGGAATTTGCTCGTTAGTATTACACAAATTTGCTACTTTTCATTCAAAGAAGCTCCAGAAGAGCTCTGACGGCAACCACCGTCTGTCCTAAGGCATTTAGTAAAGGAGGCACATGTCACTTCCAAACAGTTCCTGATTCAGTACCCCCTGAACATGAAGAAATGAAATAGCTTCTGCAAGAATGTGTGGCTCCTATTGCTTCATTTGCACACCACTCAAGTCTCAAATCTATTAACACAGCTCCAGGAAATCTTGAATTTCAAATGTCTGACTGCATTGAGCTTTGCACTTGATTAATCAAGTCAAACATTGTCTGCTAATCAGATTTACAGGTGTGAACCTGTCAGCATGTGGGGATAGGCCACGTAAACATGCAAAGAGATTCAGATAGCGGCCCAGCAGTATCTGAAATTATAACCTGACCAAGAGAGCTGGGTATTGGATTCCTAGGCTTCAAGCACACTGATAGGGGGGTTGAGTGAATTATCCATATTTTCTTCCACACACTGTGCTTCTGATAACTGGTACTTTAAAAAAAAGATCTTCATGTAGTCCATATTCTTGGATAATCTGTAATTCCAAGTAATATGCCCAAAATCAGAGGCAAAAGCAAAGAATTACTGCCAAAGGAGGAAGAGGTTATGGGGGATCAAAAATGGAGACGCTATTAAAGAAGAGGCACTGTGGGATAAACTTCTCCTTGTACTGTTTACACACAGGCATATTACCTACACAGATACTCACTAGGGTTCAGGGATTTTACAGATAACCTAGTAGGTATATGTGTGACGGTATGATAACTAATTTCCATCTAGATATTTCCATGCTTTTTCTTGCTATAGCTTCTCCTTCCAGCATACAACAAGGGTTTTCTGCAAACAGACCTCATTTTTGTTATGCGCTTTCAACACTTAATTGGAGTTTGGCCTAATGATGATGCAATCATACCAAAATAAAAGTTACTGTAAAACTTTTTGAAAGCAAATCAAGGCATATTTACCGTAAAATACTTTTAGAGGTGTCCATAAAGGGTGTATAGCATAGTAGCCCAATTCAGATTCCATGCAGAGTTGCCTTTGATCATACTGTATGATCAAACATGTATGTTTTAATAAATACACATTAATTAATTAACTCATATGTAGTCTGAGGGACAGTGTTGCCTTCTGACTCCGTATGTGTCACAAGTTAATGCTTTAGGGATGCTGATCTAAGAGGAGTAACAGAAATGTAATTTCATCTGTAAGGCATTGAAAAGTGCCCCCATCTGTGAGCAAAACTATTAGATATGGTTCTGGGTAAACTACATTTCTAGAAAATGTTCCTAAGTCTAGCTGTGATTCTGCTATATGGACAAACCTTACAGGTGAAAAGCTAAAATACGCCTCCTCCATATTTATCAGAGCTGTGAAATGTTTAACTGTTTTATGCCCACATAGAATAGCATGGCCCATAGTCCACATTTTACTTATTCTTTCATTCACTATAAAGTTGCTTTTCTTGCAGTGAAAAGGAGTCCTTACTCTTAGAATTGCTGGCAATATTTCAATAGTGAATTCTTCCAACATAGGCTATCAGCAGTCCAGGAAGCTAGCTAGAGGTAGAGACAAGTGCCTGCCAGCATAGCGATCAAGAGATAAAGACGGCCCTGCGTCAAAATACATCCCCTTTGCGCTCCCTCTTCAAGTCTAATTTACCACTGGCAGAGTCTGTAACAGAACAGGGCCACGCTTTGCACATAATCTACAGGAAGGTTATTCTACTGCAAACTGCAAAATCCGAACATTACTATTTTCAAGAACAGTTTAGAAAGAGTCCATGCTTTGTTCTGTGACAACCTTTTATGGAGCTTTTTTACATACAAAATTTAGTCTACTGAGATCTGAGACATTTCAGTATCTCCTCCAGGAAAATCATAGATTGCAAGTTTAATTGAGAAGGACTGTGACTATAAACTGATCCCAAGAATTACTAGGACTAATTACATTTCTCCTTTCATAATTAACAAACTCTGAAATACTTTATAGATTAGGTGTTTGCCCTTAGTTCCAATGAAAAAATACAATATGTTTTCTGGGTACAAGAATAAAAATTATATTTAAAGGCACTAATACTCTCTGATAACCACAGTTAGTATTACTTATTGTATAATTATTTGATAGACATTTGTAAGTATGTTTTTTTTATGTTTGGGGAAGTTGTAGAAAACTGGAGGTTGATACTGCCTACTTCATATTTCTCCATAGCATTGGGGCAGGGGAAGGGGGGAATTAAGCAACTCTTGTTTCTTTTCCAAACATAAATCATACAGAGTGCATGTTCACTGCTTTTTCGAGTTTCTGACACAATGGGGGAGACACCTATATGAATTTGTGGATAATGAGTTCTTATTTTAAAGCAAATATACTCTGTCTAGTACAGAAAAGATGTGATGCATTTTCAATATTCATAGCCAATCATACCCTGCCTTCTAGATTATGCATCTCTATTAATTTAGTAATGGTACAAAAGTGGTAAGTGGGGGCTTGATCTGACCTGTGATAGCCAAGCAATCCTGACAAAAATAGCTTAGTAATAAGACATGGCTAATTTATGATCAATAATTACTATGGCCACTGTTAAAATAATGCTTTGTAGAAGTGTTTAGCTTGACTGTATTAACTGTAATTGCAGTTGGCTAAAATTCTTTAAGGGCTAAAATTTCCTTACAGTGTCTTTCCTTTGTGTTGGTTTTTGGTGGTTTTTTTAAGCTCAGTAATGAGATTGTTTGGGGTTTTGCATTTTTTTTTTTTTACAGCAATTCGTTCGCCATTCGTAGTTTGAAAAGATTCCCATTTCTTTTTCTGAAAAGAGAATTCCCTAGATAGATACAAATTCCCCACAGCTACAGTTTTCCTCTTGAGGCTCTGAACACAGTCATTCCCAGAATATGTGTTGCCAGTCTCAAAAAGTCTTTTCTGCTTATTTGGAAGAGGAGATAGAAAGGAAGAAACATGAAACGTACTGAAGGTGAATATAAAATCCAGAGGACACGTGACCTGAACTAATATATGACACTGAACAACTGTCCTTGCTTTACCAGTTTACTGTAAATGGCTGAATCTCGTAGTTTTAATTGCACAAACTGAAAATGCTAAGCCAAGTGAAATCCCATGTGACTTGGACCTTGGCTTGGCTTGTCTTTCAAGCTGTAGCTTCTGGTGTCAGATAGTCAACTTTCTTTTTAAAAGTCAACTTTTTCATCTTGCAATTGTTGAAAGGACATGAAAATAGAATACCTACTTTTACCTAAAGACTTATCCCAAATTATTATTATTTTTTAACCTAGTAATATGTAATGCAGTCTCATAGTTTCTTGGAACCCAATTTAACGATTCTGGATTTTTTTTTTTTTGCTATTTTGTTTGATTTTTTTACTTTGTTTTTTTGTTTGTTTGTTTGCTGTTTGGTAGTTCAATCAGGTAGAAATAATCTTGTTAATTTAGTGAATTTAACCAAATGGGTCAAGCAGCAGGAGAGCAGAATGAGTAGCTGTGGTTGTATCTTAGAATTTTTCTAACATTAATAAATCTGCTATCAGCACAAACTTACAGTTTAACTAAAGCAGTGTATTTACTGAGAGTCTCCATCTCTGCAAGGATCCTTCATCCCTTTACAAAAGGTAGGAGGTGGAGAGGCCTGAGAGGAGCAGAAAATCAGTCATGAACCCATAATCTAGGGTATATGACTGTGAGTGAGTGGGGAGGATGGAGGTGCACATCACAGGCCGATGTGCACATTGTCCTGTGGAGCTGCTAGGCTGGTGGACATCCCTGGTGCTGGGCAGTTAACTGTGATTTAGGCTGTTCTTCATGTCTGTGTGCCAATATCACGGGCCGCTCTGACTCGCCTGATACAAAGGTGACAGCATGCTACTGCTACCTAAGTAACAGTGTTGGAAAGATGGAGAAAAATGACAATAATGTGCAAAGGTAGGGAATGACTTCCAGAGGAGAAATAATGAGACTAGGATGATTCTGTCTGGGGAAGAAATGACTGAAGATGGTGACAATCCAGATCTGTGAACCTGTGAGAGACAGAGGGAAGTAGACAAGGAATTGTTGCCTTTCGGATCCAAGGAATAGGTGCTGTTACTGGAACTAGCAAGTGGATGGTTGAAAGCAACAAGAAGAGATACTTTTTAACAACATGTTATAATTTGGAGCTCCTCCTCACGTGGAAGTCAGAAGTTTATAGGAGTTCCAAAAGCAATTAGCTAGATTCCTACAAGAGGAATTTGTGATGCCACCTCTGGCTTTAAAACTACCTATGTTCTTATATTGTGCTCTAGGCATCTGCTGTTAAAAGGCAACATTGCATGCTAGACAGATTTCTGTTATGTTCTCTCTATGCTGCTTCTCTTAAGGTGCGATTGTAGCCTGCAGTTCAGAAACATGATTGCAGCGTGATGGTAACTACAGCCTCACAGGGTTTGTCATAGGCTGCCGAGCCCATCAGGGATCCTGCATAATATTTGGCAGCTGAAAGCTGTTATCTACAGGGGTTGCAGTTAAGCCTCTGAATTGTAGTGCACCCTAGTGAATTCAACAGGCAAGCTCAGGCAGATCTAGGTGAGGAGAGTATAGCTGGCCTACTCCTCTGCCAGCAGCTGCAGCCACTGTGGCAGGGCAGCAGAACAGCGCATGTGTCTGCATCTCAGCCTGCTCATACAGCTTGCCTCTGTAGCACAAAACTCCAGTAACTATGCTGAGATGGGCTGAAGCGTGAGCATGCATTGTGTTCTTCGGTAATCCACGGTGGAGAGGTGAATCCAGACAAGCACTGGGAATAACATCCAAAATTGCCGCAGCTAGATTTATCAGACTTCATGTGTCAGCTCCTTTAAACATGTGGCCTTGGAAGAGCACTTGTTACAGGAAAAGATCATTACTGATGCAGAGTTTCAATGTTGCTTCTGCTGTGGCTTATAAAGTTCTGACCGCTCCAGGAAAAGGGCTAGGTCTTCAGATTGTGCAGACTCTTTTTTGTTGTTTTTCATAGGAGGCTGACTTACCTTTAAGTAACATACTGCTTTTCTTTGTACATTCCTACCCTTCACAGGGAAGAATGTGGAACGGCTTTTTTCCAAAAACTGGGTGTACTTAAAACTACCTGCTGACCCTCTTTGTGCTTACAGATCAGCCATGGTTTTCTTTACCACATGATACCTGGGAGCAGGCTATTAATGGCTGTAGATTGTACTGTAAGCAGCATGCATGCTTTCAGTTCTCTTGCACGTCACTGGTTTTCATCTGATTCTTGTGAGAATCTATAATGTAAAAATTCACTTGGTTGATTTTTAACCTCAAGAGCTGATAGCTCATTTGAGAGATAAACAGTGCCAGAGCCTCACTGCAGAAGCTACTGTATATCTCTCTCTCCAGAATGATATGTTTGTTGTGACACAGATTTCAGAATAGTCTCAATAAACCTTTTAAATACATTTTAGTAGCCATATTACAGGCTCAACATCTGTGACAAGACAGGTTATTAAGGGACAGGCCTACCTGGCTGAGCACCAAAACATTGTTAGGCATGTACAGTGCAAACAGAGACTGTTTCATGTAGTTTTTTCCAAGAAAGACAGTAAATGCTCAGCTGATCATTTCTCTGATTCTTAAACTATTCGGTGTGTGTGGGGGGGAAAGGTTCTGGCCATCTCTGCACAAAGCCAAACAACCTCATTTCCTGAATTGGCAGTCTCCCTGTTTCAGAACCCAAGCCACCAGTTGAGTACCTCACCTTGGACATCTCCTGCAATCCCATCTTCCTGTATCCCAAATGAGTATAACAGTAACCACAGGATACTCAGCTGATCCATACAAATGTGTTATTACCTGCTCAGTATTTATTTTGTTATTGTAAAAGAGGTGACATTAAATTTACGGTGCTTGGTGATAATTTGTGCAACTAATTAAAAACTGGGGTGGGTTGTGCTGCTTTTTTAAATGCTTAATCAGTCACACAAATGCTACCTCCATTCATGAAAGCAAATGCTAAAATAAATAGCTTCTGATAATTTATGTTTCAAAATAATAAAAAGCCCAAAGAAGTTAACTGTCAACCTAATGTTAACTTTGAGTATAAAACAGTTTGCTGAAACCAGGAAGCAATTAAAACATACTGTTTTATAGAGTCCTTTATAGCAAGATAGTTTTTATAGATCTACGTCTGCTTTTTTTTGGAGGGTGAGCCACAGTTCAGTTTTGCCCAGGAAATAACAAATGGTATTAAGAACACATTAAAAGTGCAGCTGTTTTCAGGAGGTAAGTGTGTGGTGGTGTTTTTTGAGGGGAGGAGGGAATGAATAAATCCAGCATGCAATGCTTGCCTGGTCTAGTTCATTAAGAAAGGGACTGCTCTCCTTTCAGGGCCTCTAACATACGCCAGAACATACACACTTTTCATGCATACTGGCTCATACAAAGTGTCCTTCTCACATAGAGGGTGTGGTTTTGAAGTACTGTCCTGTCCCAAAGCTAGGCTCTTGCCCTTGTCACCTAGTGCTTAAGAGATGTACTTTTCTTTACTACTACAAAATTAAAAAATTGTCAGCTGTGCTTCTCAAGAGATACATAAGAATAATGATAAATCTGACCATGCTAATAAATAGGAAAATCACACATAAGCAGCAGGGATACAATTCCTTTTTATTTTTCCCCTTTAGCACATATCTCTTATCCATGTAGGGAGCCTGTGTTTTCTATGAATTTATACTTTTGGTGTATGCTTTTTTTGATGGGACCCCTGCAGGAACAAAAGGGCTTTGAAATGAAATCATATATGGTACTGTAGCTGGATACAATATTGCTGTGCTGGAAAGTGTCAGTGGCTGCTGTCAGGTAAGCCTGTGATCTCTAGACCATGTCAGCTCTAGCTAAAGGTGTGCTGAACGCCCCTAATTCTGGCTAAAGGAAAGGCTTCATTAAAAACCCCTTTATGCAAATGAAATAGGTGGAAAGAGTAGGAGTTCCCTTCACCAGGAAAAAGCTTCATGTTAGGGCCTGATTCAAATTTATGAGGAGTTCTCCAACTACAGGTAGAGATACGAAGTGCTTGTTTGGCTTTAATAGGGAACAGAAGAAAGGAGAAGACATTCTGGGGCACTGAACAGACTGGGAAGACAAACTTGGCAGTTGTGAGTGTGAGCATCACCTAGTTTGTTCTGGTTGGAGATACAAGGTTGCATGTGTTTTCAATAACTCTGTAAAACTCCACCAGAGAACAGACCTGATTGCATCGCTCCTTTCTCCTTTTAACAAAAGTGTTTCTTGGCTTCCTTTGGCTGCCAGCACTAACATGTCCCTTGGGCCAAAGAGCATATGCAAATGACAGAACTTACTTAGAAAATAAAAAAAAAATGTGTCTGCTGCTAGCAATTAGTCACTCAACATGAGATTTTTGGGGACCCCCTAATAAACTTCACACAGAGTATTATAGGCTTTCCACACTTTCCCTGCAATTAAAGCTTAACTGAGTACAGTGCATTGATTGCACTTGAGACCCTTAGCAGACAAAATATGGAAGGAAAAGTGTCTTATTTGTTGGTATACACTTCTGAAGTTTCCTCCTACAGAGGCTGGCACATCGCATCCATAAAAAAACCTGATCCTCTCTCAAAATCATTGCCATCTCCTAGTTTTTTTGATGGGAGAGAGACACTTGCCCACACACTCAGAATGACTTTTCCAAAATTATTGCCATCACCTACTTTTCTCCACGGGACATGGATAACAGTCCTTCCTAACAAAGACTAGTTGCTGTCCCCATTTGCTGCTTCTTGATGTTTCTCTCCAGCACGTGATGCCAAAAGCTGCTCTTAACCTTCCTGAAAGCAACTTCACTTTGCTCCCATTGCTTTGAGTAAAAAAAAAAAAAAAAGATCAAATAAGGTGACGAGAAAGGAAAAGAGGAAGCAGTAGTCATTCTGAAAACATTTTTTGAAAAGAAAGCAATTCTTCTTGAGCTTTCCTGTATAGAAGAATTTATGAAGATGAAAACCCCAAACTAGGACACCAAAATTATACTCAGTTTTCTTCCACAATGACAACCTAAATAAGGAATAAAAGAAACAACTCTTGAAAAAGCTTTCTTTAAAAAAATCGCATACTCTGATTTAATCCTATGTGTTTGATATATATTATACTTTATCACTGGTATGTACTGTCCAACTTGACTCTTTCTTGCTATGTTGATTTGGAATTATTTTATATTTTTAGTTTAGAAGTTGTATATGAAGAAGTTGTCTTGGGCAGACCTTCATCAAGGCTACTCTTAACTTCTGCAGGGGCATTCAGATAAAATTAATAACAGTAGAGCAAATTATGTAGTAAAGTTTACTGAGCAAATGAACATTCTTCCTATATCGGTTCTCAGAAGCAGCCCAATTGTTACAGAACAGGATACATAAAATACCTATATAGTAAAGATTCTTTTCCATTATTTTGTTTCATACTTGAGGTAACTAGATCTAACTTAAACCATTTTGTGATGACACTCATTTTCACTTCAATTCCCATCACAGGGAACCTGCCTGAAGCACAGACTCCATAAATTATTGCCATAACCTTTTTTTAAGTAATTTCAATTTCAGAATTCCAAACATCCATTATTTAAAATTATAAGCATGGAAAAACATTAATTTCATTTTCTTGACTTTCTGGAATACATTTTGCAGCCAGCTCAGGTATGTTAAAGCAGAATCTAAATATGTGACTTTAAATAGCCACCCCTATCCAGCCCCAATAAACTCACCAAACAGCAGTCAGTGAGGTTGTCAAAACCTGTTAGAAGACTTGGTCCTTCTAATTTCCATAATTCATAATCTATGATAACCGAACATTACCAAGCTAATAACGTAAACTAAATCTTGCCAACTGACTTGTAAATTAAACAGATGCTACTAGTCTCCATCTCACTTATAGGGACTACCCTTTAACCCACAGCAATAGGAAGGCGGAGGACAGTAAAAGCGGAGTAAACTGGAGTCTGGCTCTTTGCAATGAATCATCCCCAGCACAGGGCGCAAAGTCTGATCAGGTGTCAGCATAACCAGTTATCCCCATAAGCTCCCTTCACTTCTTGTTAACAAATTTGCTCTGTCAAATGAGAATGAGGGACAAAAATTAAGGCAAAATGAAAAATCAGGGCAACTGGAAGGAGGAGAAAGAGTATGACAGAGAAAAGGGCCATAATGGAAAAGACCAAGTATATGGATTAAAGCAAGTGTGGTAGAACATGTTTTTCTAACAGTGTAAGGTAATAAGAGCTGATTAAGTACCACCAATGAAAGTTCTTCTACTTTGAAATATAAGTATTAGTCCTTAATGTTACAGTTTTTCCACCTCCAAATGGATTGAAGGGATTTTTCAAACATGAAGAAAAAGAAAGACCTTTTATAGCCTATTGGCATAATGTTGCTAATGTCTGGCTTGTCTAAAGAATGTGTCCCATTGATTTTAACAGCACTACTCAGATGAGAAGGTTGATATAAATGAATGCAGGTTGGCATAACTGAGTCTTAAATGAGGAGAGAACATAATGAGACAAACAATGAAGCAAGTTAATGAGCATTATAAAATATTTTAAGTTAGTATTTTTTACCTAATCTCATATTGTAAGGGTAAGAAAGGAATCATCTGCTCTGCTAGAAATTTCAAACATCCTTTTCTTAAAAGAACAGATATGCTGCTACTTAGGTTAAAGACTTTCCATACAAGCCAGAAGATTCAATGATCATTCATCTTGAGGATTTTGGAAAATATTTGTTTGCTTCTTAGATTTTGTATTCCAACTTTTCATTCAATTGTCTTTCTATTTTAATTCCCAACCTAGTTAAATAAAATAATTAAGAAATGTTTGCATGTATTTTAATAATAACTAGAAACTTTTTTTTTTTCTTGTAAGAAAATATTGTCCCTGACATCCTTCTTATGGGAACAAAGAGCAAAGGAGAAATTACCGCAGCTATAAATCAGTTTTGTGTTTTTGTTAATTTAATACATTTTTCACGGGTTGCTCTCTGTTTGGCATCCTCATAACAACTCAGCTGGCATGCAGCTTTGCAATCAATCTCATCTCTTTCTCCGCCCTCTCTTCCTTTCCAGTATCATATACTTAAAAGGAGTTTAGATTCCAAGAAGTGTTTTGCCAGGTGTACAATCCAAAGACTCATCTTTTAATCCCTGACATTTGCGTGATCCCAATTCTGCAGATTAAAGACTATTTCATTCTTTTATTGTATGGACAGAGCAATGAATATTATTGTAGGGTTAGTAACTCTAAGTGGCTATGCTGATGAGCTAACTTGATCCTTTGGAAAGGGATAATAGGGTAATAAAGCACGAAGGAATAATCTTAGTCATGTCTCTCTGATGTTCTGACAATTGCACCCTGTCCTAAAGCAGCTTCATGCAAAGCCACTGAAGAAAAAATGACTGTAGTCGTCAACTGCACAGATGAGGGAAACATCCGTGGCTGTGTCAGTCATTTTAATGAGTCACAGGAGGAGGGAAAGTGGAGGAACAAATGAAAAACAACAGTATTTTTCTCCCTTCCCCCCAACAGAAGAAAGTGAGAATAGTTGCAATTTCATTTGCTTTTAAAGCACAGCACTTGGGTAATAAACGTCCCCTGCAAATGTGCTGAGCAAACACCTCCGCATTCATCAATATGCGGGAGCTGTTTATTGCCTCATAAACTTGGAAGCAAGTGATATTGTCTCTTAAATCAATGGCTGCGTGGACATCCTAGGCACTGTAGGAGAACAGTACATCCAGACAATGCTGATACTTAAATTAATGGTTCTAGTAATGACTGAAAGGTGCTTCGTCACTACTAAAAAAGTTAGACATAGATTAAAAGTATGCTTTGGACACAATGTATATATGTTGTGATAGGGATGTGTGTATGTGTGTGTCTCATTATAGTTTTTATTACCTTGGCATAAAAACTTACTATTCCATGCAGTTTTGATTTAAATGCAGGTTGGGCTGCCAGTACTAATAGGGTCAAACTTGGTTTAAGCCTAGTTTATGCACAAACCCAGTTTCTAAAGCTATGGGGAAGATGGCTTGGCTTGTGAAACTGTGTTAGCTTTATCAATTTCAAACCAGATTAAAGAGCCAATAATAATCTGAATTCCATGACATCCATTATCTGAAAATGATTTATAAACACTACAGAATTAGCTGACATTGCACTGTAAGTTTCTCATCTGCAGTGTCTCAAGCTGATCCTATCTTCTTTATCTGAAAGGAAGAGAATACGCAGCTGGAAGGCATTGCTCCTGGTCTGCAGCTGCTAATGTTCAGGCTAGGAAGTCAGTGTAGGAGAAGCTGTGACAAGGATCAAGGAAGGGCTGACTGATCAAGGACTGTGTTTCACTCTCTGCGTACTTGCAGTGTCTGTAATGCAACAAGAAGGACTAATTGCTTCCTGAGCAACCTTAACTTTAATAACTGCAGCAAAATGCAGTGGAATGTGAATTAGACCTCCATGCAAACTATCCATCTGACTATATACCATGGGTGCCAGGCAAATGTGAGTAGCTTATGTTGTTGTTCTTGCTGTTGAGGGAAACTAATTTAGCAGTAGTATAGGTACATTTACACTTGCTGCTGTCACATCTTCTCACGGCAATCATCCGTGTTGCTAGAGCATCCTCTCTTTTGCAGAGGAACAGCAATAAGGTAGTAAAGGAAAAAATACTTTCTCAGCTCCTTCTCATCTTTTACCCCAGAATGATTTACAAATACTAATGAAGGACTAATACTACACTACAGTGGTTGTTTCCCATCTGCAGATTGTTCCAGGCAGATCCTACCTTGTGTATCTAAAAGGAGAACAGTACTGTCTTTGAAATAATTTATAAGTATTTATTTCTAGAGTATTTTCTCTTGATAAGTTGCATTTCTGAAGAACCCATGTATGTATTTAGTGCCAGAACTTTCACTTCTGCAAGCAACAATGTACTGCTGATGATGTCCCAGGAGAGCGCTGTATAAACTCTTTACCAAGCCTATGTACAATGCTGATTTTACTCTTTAACTTCAAGTCCTCTTTGAATTAGCCATGTCCACTGGAGCATTATAGTTGTTTTCTGATTAGCAAAACTGTTTCTTTTGTTCAGGTAGCTTAAGATCTGAGTAGGCTTTCTTCAAACTATGCAAAGCAAAAACCTGTTTTCGTTAAATGAAACTGTTAGCTGCAAAAGGTAAATATTTTGCTAAACTTCAGACCTCTCATAATATAACAGCTTAAAAATAAAATGAAGTTGTCATATCTGGGTAAAGTCCACAGTAGCCCAATTTGGATTTCAGATTTTTTTTTAATGACTTCATTACTAGCATTCATGCAGTGCTCAGAGTGTAAACCAGCTGAGTAGCCTTATACCACTGTCTTCCATGTTGTTAAGAGGTAATAGTGAACAGAAAATTAAGCATGCATATGTAACATAACACAATTGCAATGAAGCCTAGCATAATTCCAGGATGCATGTGCAAAAGCTGCGCATCGCTGAGCTCTGTCTTAATAGCCCCCTCTGTAGTTCTTTTGTAGCCTGGCTAGGATACTAAGTATGTGTTTGATTTAGCTAGAGTGCAGCTGATAAACTAAAGCAAATCCAGGAAGGAGAACAGGAAGATGAACTAGCATGGAAAAAATAACACAGTCAAGAACAGGCAACTTAGTGAAAGAGTAACTGAGATGAAACGTTACAAGTTGTAAATATTTATAGGATGTAAATGTTAAAGGAGAAAGAAAAATTACCTTATTGTAAAGCAAAGACAAAATCAAGAAAAAGACATTAGGAGTAATGGAGTATGCCTCCAGAAGGAGTAGCAGAAAACCTATCCATTGGGAATTTAAACTAGTTTTGACAAGACAATAGAAAATTAATATCAAATACTGTTCTCTGTTACCAGGATTTGGTTTTGGTGATGTAACAGCTTCTCCCTCTTGCTGCCTCTCAGGAATGAAATTAGTGCTTTATTAGGGCTTTCTCACTACAGAGAAGAAAATAATAGATTCCTATTGCCTAGTGAAGCAGCAGTCTAATATTTGTATTTCTGCTTGGAGAAGCATTGCAAGATTTTTAACAGGTGAAATCCAAGTTGTCACATGAGCAGAGCTGGTGAGATCCAGCTTGTCACATGAGCAGAGCTGCCCCTGCTGTTGCCTTCTCATCATGGAGAAGGCAGTCTCTAGGCAGGCTTCAGGTGTGGCACCCTTGAATACAGAAGACAAGTCCTATAAATGCTGGATATTTACGAAGTACATATGTTTCATACTTTTTGAAAACAAAATATATTTTATAGCTACAAACTGAACAGATGCAAAGCTATGACAATACTGTGCCAGGCTGGCAAGCACAAACACAGAATGCCACTCTCTTTCCAAAGACACACCCTGAGCTTTTCTCCTATCATGGCCCTCAGTTCAGCCCGCTTAGTAGCAACCACCTCTGCTTTGCCTACAATAGCTCTGAGTTCTCATTACCTGTATCCTCCTTTTCACCTCATCTGCAGTCCCTGACAATTTTGATCCTCATCTGTTCCTTTTACAGTCCTATCTGGATATGCTTTCTTCTTTACTCTTTCAGCCCTGGTCCTTTCATGATCTTGCTCTACCTGTAGTTTCTCTCTCACTTCTGTCCAAATATTCGTCAGCTTTCTGCGTTTTCTCCTCTGGTGCTTTTAAAAACCATCTAAATCAGATATATTCACACAGACAGCATTCAGTCAGCTCCCTTTTAATTGGAAACTAGCTGCACTTACCCCCATGGAAGTTAAGTGGATATATTGCCTTTGACTTCAGTGAGGCCAGGATTTCAAGCTTACGCTTCTCACATTTCTTGACTGTCTCAAAAGCAGGAAACTATGAAGTCCCTAGGCAGTAAAAATACAGTGATTTGTGCCATGCAAAATGTCGCCTGGTTATAAGACTATTACTTGCCTGGCTGTTCAGTACTACCAGAATACTTTGGCAGGCTTTCTGCTAAGGTTAACAAAAGTTAGATAAATAAGGGCTTGGTGCACTTAGATACTTTATCATTCTGTAATGTGTCTCGCTGCATCTGTGTATTCAGCCAGAAGAATGTTGGCCATGTTCCTGTCTCATTTCTAAATGCTGGCAAGCTAACTGTAATCAAGGTATTCCTTTTAACGGGATTGATTTAAGGCTAAATGGAGTGCTCTACTCCTTGCAGCTTCAGGTCCTTCAAAAATGAGGGAACATTGAATTTGGGAATAAAAGTGGTAGCACAGTAGTTTTCCCCCCACTACCCTTCTTTTCCATCCATTTTCCATGTTTTTTATGGAAACCTTCCCTTCCCTCCTCTTCTTTACATAATTGTTACTCTGCCTTGTTCTTCCTCATGCTTGAAGGCTCTGTGACATTCAGCCCTTTTCATTTTTGATGCCTGATTTCTCATTTCTCTGGCCATGGCTACCATCATCTTATCTCTTTCTCTAACCTTGAAGGACAGATTAAGGGGGAAGAATAGAGTCAATAGATGATCACTATAAAAATTGAAAAAGAGCAGTTATAACTTAATCAAAGAAAGAGGAGAATGAGAGAGCATGAAACAAAAGCAGTTGAGAACACTCAAAGAAAATGTTATTTTTATATAACACCTAAAGGAAGAAAGCGAAGAGGAAAAGAGTGATAGAAGTGGGGACTGTGATCAACATTCATACAGAAGAAGTGGTCAAACTTTATACAGAGGGAAAACAAACCCCAGAAAATGTAGGAAAATCATGGAGCCCCCTTACTGGGCAAAAGAAATGGGGCACGAGGAAAGAAAGAGAGAGGTAAGGAAATCAAAGTTCAAAGTTGTTTCATTGCATTGTGTTTCAGAATTTGTTGGAAAAGTTACAAACACCAGATCCATACAGGATAACAGGCATGTATAAAATCATAAAAGAGTTAATTATTATTTATGCAAATCACTCATATAATTTTGTCTCTTATTCAATGCGGCACTCAAGCACTGGCTTAATTCCCATGAAGTCAAGCAAAATGAAGTATTTTACTAAAAATGAGCCTAAGCTCCCCCCAGATTACTCAAGATTTGTCAGTTGAATACCCTGCACTGAAGGGTCAGGATTTGCCTTGTTCAAACACAAGAGCCATCTCAAGACTTCTTTGTGATTTTAGCAAAATAAGTAAATAGGAAAGGGCTTGAAGGAAAAGGTGGAGCTGGGCTGGATAGTCCCTTCTTTACCCAACAGCCTACTGGGGATGTCATTGCCCAATATTCCATCTCTGCATACACTCTGAGTCTATCATACAGAGACCAACCAATAAACTGTTTGCTATCCATAGTTATTCTGGACATGAGGTATTATTCAGCATTTCAGGAATTAGTCTGGTACCTGGTTTACTCAGGTATGATTTGATTGTTCAGGTGGGTTGAGCAGAGCTGGGAGCTGGTTTTGGCAGAGAGGAAGTCACCATTACAATAAAAGTGAATAAATGAAATTCCATCTATTTATAGCCCCAAAAAAGACATCAAATAAGGAATTCCACAGGACAGTTCATGCACTAAACCTCACATACACCTCAGCACAAGTGTTGCTAAGAAATTTGTAAACAAATCACATAATGTAAAGTCCTGGTTACCACCTGGTCACCCAGTGTTCACATCAACATCCATAGGAGTCGAGGGTCACTGTCCTCTGAATATCAAGTCATTATTTTCTTCCTATTCCCAAGCAAAATGGGGGTGTCAATTCTACCCACTGGTCACTAGCTGACTACCTGGAAAAACTGTAGCTGTCTTGGACATCTGCAGATCAGGAGCTTTCACTTTCAATTGAGCAGAAGGGAAGTTTTTCAATGGGCAGCAAGAGAGATAAGAAATCTTCTAATAAAGATTTAACTTCTCAACAAAATGGGCATATATGCAGGCAGGAAGCAGGTTGAAGGCATACAGGCAGCAGATAAATCCTCCAGCTCCACTTTCTTTATTCCATCTCTGCAGCACAATGTGTTGAGTTGTCATCTGCCATTTGTGTATTCATTCTAATTCTTTCTGCCTTGTTATTCTGTCAATTTCTTAATCTATTTACACTGACTTTATTTTCAGTGTGTCTATTGTGACAGCAAATCCTAGAATTGCCTTGGGTGTTGTCTGAAAATGGCCATTATCAAATCATAATGCCTACCCAGATGAGGAACTGTAAAGGCCCTAGGCATCAGTAGGAGTCCTTAACAGCTGCCTGCAGTTTAGACCTGCATATCAATTTCCACCTTGGAGGATCTGCTGTAGTATTATAAGGTGAATAGGCACTGTATGTATTAAAATTTGGATTAGTGGCTCAACCAAAACGTTCACTCTCCCTCCCTCTCTCTCTTTCTCTCTGTCTCTCTCTCCTTTTTCACATTAATAAACTTGCTATCTCCATCTTTTGTTGGTAAACTATATAAAAATGCAAATGATCCAGAATCCAATTAATTTCTGGAAGGTTGCAGCTGTTTTGGGCCCTATTCACAAAGACATGTGGTGTGCGTGCGTGCATGTGTGTGTGTATGCATGTGCATGCATCTGATTGCTAAGAAAATCAGGCCTTATTATTGAAGCCTTGACTCTCAAAATTTGAGCTATTGTTCATTGCCAGTGCTGATGCAAACAGATAATTTCCAAATTGTATTCCACATTTATTAAAGTGGTAGAAAATGTGGCTAATTTCAGACAAAGCTGAGAAAAGGTGGAGCTTGAGAGCTGAAATAGGAGATCTGGGAAATCTGTTTCTATTACAACAAAGAAAAGTTTATCTAATATCTCAAAAAGCATTAATTACTGTGAGGCACAGGCGACCACATTGTGGATTTCTTCATTGGTTTTGTCATTCTTCATTGCTTTATTCTACTACTGTGAGTTGTTTGGCTTCATTTTGTGTTTTGGTTTTTTTTGCTTATATCTAATGTGTAGTTATGAAACTGAGATCATCCTGGGAATATTTTTCATTACCCCAGCTCAAGCTTCAACCAGAAATTTATCTAGACCAGACAGTTTGAAGCAATGTGTGTAATTGTTCCCATCATTGGTTGAACATGGGCAAGACAGTCAGGACTGATTCTTTAATCTATATTTTTATATTGAGGGCCTCCATTTGTGGCTGCCCAGTTTGCACCTACATCTGGAACCACAAACATTAAAGCACACAAAACTAACATTGTGAGCACATAGGTCTTGCTCTCCTGTGTATCTGTTCCCCCACATTAACATGTTATCCGTGAGGAACAAAATCAACAGTGTCCAATTTTTATGATATTTATGTCTTCATATGTTCCTGTTTGACTTCTCTGCTGTCTAATGTGGGTTAAGATATTTCTGTCAGTGGGATATTAGTAATCTCTCTCCCCTACCTAATGAAGCTCAAAGGAGCTTAATATCCATGAGACCTCTTCCCCTTTGCCCTTCTATCTACTTATTTAAGTTGGCCAACAGTTCAAAATTTATGCAAGGGAGCCAGGGCTGACAACAGCATGATCATACACCAGGCTGAAAAGGGGGTATTTTTCTTAGCTGTAAATAACCCGTGAATCTTACTTCATTTATTCTTAAAACAAGATTTTGGTATTTTTCTACAACAGTCACTAAAGCAGCACAGATGCTGCTGACAATTGAGGTGAACTTACAAACATAATTTGCCATTTTTGTATTTGGTGAAATTTTAGCCATCATGGAAATCCTACATTTAAGGTGCATAGTAGCCTGGTAAACATATGTAGAACAAGCCCTCCTCAATTTCTTACAGTCAGCAGTTTCAGCAGTGAGTGCATACAAGGCTAAATTCAGCCTTGTGCAGAGAGCTTGTGTCAGGTCAGAGCACCACATAAATCCCACTTGAGCTCTAAAAATAGAATTCCAAAGTGGAATTTAAAGCCCTGTGATAGTGTCTGGTACAGGCAAGAATGTAACAGACAATTTTTGCCAAGGTTGTGATACCTTCTCTAAATACAGTCTTGCAAGCGTCAATCCACAGAGGCAGCAACCAGGCCAGTTTCACCAAGCATGGCTACGCATTGAATAATGTGCTGAGGTGCCTTGATTAATAAGAATAGGCTCCTCTGTGGGCAATAAGCTGAAGGCTGCTCTCTTCCCTGGGAAAGAGCCAAAGCTTGTGATCAGATAACTGGGGGTTTAAGTTTAATATTTTACAGTGAGAGCTTTTCTTCTTTTGGCTTTGTTGTAACTGATAATGCACAGAGATAATGCATATTGGGAGCACTGATAACAGAAAGAATAAGCAGATCTATAGCAAGAAAAATGGGAGAGAGGTTTCCATCTCAAGCACTGTTCTGGAAAGACTGGGAGGAGAGATAGAATTGATAAGGTTATGTTTGGATCAGCTGTAACTGCTTGTCTTGCTGCCAAAGCAACACTGGACGTTAGAGTCTTGCAGGTGAGCTTGCCATTACAGGGCAAAATCACTGTGGCAGACACTGGCTGTAGTCCTTACGTAGGATACTTTATTTCCACTACACATGTAGTGGTGCCTCTGAATAAAGAGTAGTAAGGGTTCAGGCAATGTCTTCATTCAGAAGCCCTGAGAAAGCACCGGAGTTCCCAGAGTAACAGCTCTGGTAGAGACACTAGGACAGACAGCAAATTCCCCTGCTGCTTGTCATAGTCCAGAGCACAGAAATTATTTCACAAAATTATGCAACATATAAACTGAGAGGGTCTTTGCATGCAAAGAAGGAGAATTTAGAAGACTGTAAGTAACAGCTCCATCTGGTGATACCATCTTTATAACAATGTATTTAAGTCTCTTAGATACCCCCCCCCATCTTCTTTCAAATTTAGATCCTTTTCTTCTTTCCCAGTTGGCTTCATTATCTGAAATCATTCAGATTTCATTATAGTGAACAAAGTATAAATATTTCTTTAAGGTAGCAACTACACTGGAAGATTATGGGAGAGCCTAGCAAATTGTCCCAGATCACTAGATAAGGTGATCCCTGTCATAATTCATTTGAGAGTAGAAGGAGGAAAAGTGTCTCTCTGGTATAAGAAATGTCCTGTTAAAGTAATCAAAGAAAATAAAGAGATGATTGATTCATGTGAGTTAAGAAGAAATATGTGAAGCTATATGATTTTCTTAAAGTGCCTACTTCTGCAAAGTATGCATTGCCTTCTGCCAGCTACTCGTTATCCTTAATCTGTATTGACATAAAGTTTGAGATACTTACCATTTGTCTGAATTCTGTAACACGTGTGTTATTCATTCCCTCATCTTTCCACCATGATCTTAGTCAGTCAGCCACATTTTTAATATCCCAGATGCTCAATCTCTTAGAAGAATGTAAGATCATATTAAGAGCCATTACTAGTAAGATCAAAGGCCCATCTAACCCAGCACCTGTCTGTGTGATACTTGGTCTTTCTCCTATCCTGGACTCCAGCTATGTTCATCCTGAATAGATGTAGTCTCTTTATTTTTTGTAACTCTCAATAGATGATTGATCTACTCATCTAGTTTCCCCTTTTAGTCCATGCATCCACAGCATCATCAGGCAATGATTTTCACAGGAGGTCTAGCACCTGTTGTGCAAAGAAACACTTGTGTTTGTTTTGAATGGGGTTCTTATTGTCCTCATTTGATGTTCCCTAGTTCTCATGTGGAAAGGGTCAGGATCCATCCTCTTCGTTGTGTTCATGATTTCTCAGACTTCTGTCGTATTCCTACAGGTCATGTTTTTCTAGCATCTCCTATTATAGTTGCTGAGTAGCTTTTCTTAATATGAAGGCTGCCCTGCAGCTTTAATCATCTTTGTTGCTTTCCTCTGAAACTTTCTGTTTTACCTATATCCTTTTTGAAAGAAGGGGACCAGATGGTATTCAGCACACAGTATTAAATGTGGAGTTGAGTGATGGCTTACTACAGCAGCACAGTGATGTTCTCTGTTTTGTTCTCCATTTATTTCCTAATATTTTCTAACATTTGACTTGCCTTCTTGACTGCTATTAAGCATAAGGTTGACATTTTCATAGGACTATCTATCATAACCCCAGATCTATCTCCTAAGTAGTAATGATCAACTCCATCATATTAATATGTGGAGTTAGAATTGTTTTTCCCATGTACATTGCTTTCCATTTATCTACAGTGAATTTAATTTGTCATTTAATTGCCCAGCCACTCAGCCTCATAAGGTTCCTCTGTAGGATTTTTTTTTGGTCACTGCTTGTCCTTGCTATCTTGAATAACTCTGTATCATCATCAAAATTCCTGAACTCCCTACTCACCTACTTTCCCAAATCATTTATGAATACATTGCCTATCCCAGGTGCCAGCTCAGATACCAGTGGAACTCCGAGGATGGAACACACTCTGTTGCAAAAACTATCCATTCACTTTTCCTCTCTGTGTCCTATGCTTTAATCAGTTACTTACTCATGCAGGGACCTTTCACTTTATCCCATCACTGCTCGAGTTTCTTAAAACCTTTTGTGAAGGATTTTTTTGAAGACCTTTGGAAATCCAAGTAGATTATGTCAACTGAATTTACATCATCCACATACATGTTGACCTCTTTAGAGAACTCCTGTAAAATTTGGAAGACAAGACTCTCCATTGTAAAAGTCATGTTGACTTTCCTAAGTGGATTAAAATTATTACCTGCTCTTTCTTGGGCTATTTCTAATTTTCTCAGTAGACAGATATGGTGTATTCAGAGTTATTCTAACAAGTATTTCTTTAAACTTTATCTGAGAGGTATTTATTTGGATGATTGGGCAGGAGGGCTAGTAATGCATTACTTGGTATATATGCTTTCTCCATGTTGAACCCAGTACTCTACTACATTATGGATGCCACAAAGACAGATATTCTAGTCAGGGTGAAGGAACTACAGGTATCTACTCTAGCAGTCACTGCTCAGGGGCATGTGCATTGGTGATCCCATGTCAGAGTTGCATGTGTACACACCAAGAAGATGAAGTAATTTCAAATGACTTAGTGACTTCTGTTACCACTCAGTTTAGCAATAGGACAGTGGTGCAAAAGGTGATGTAAAACTCTACCTAAAAAGGTTGTTTGTAATCCATGTACCCCAAGTGTTATGTTAAATATTTCTGAGTATTAAGCGCTGTCACTTTATCTGTTTACTTTTTCCATTTTGCATAATGCAGCAATAACCTATTGATTTGTCATGATACAAGTTTAGCACTAGGATTAAATCCTCTCTGTTAAATCTACCATAATTTTATTCAGCCTGGTAGAAAAGATATAGGAACTGTGATGAAAAATACCAAGAAAAAAAACCCACAGTTTGGAGGGTTAGTTCTTTTTTTCTGTGTGTCTGCACCCTATTAATGTGCCATCTGCTGCTAGGACATAGATTCATTTACCATTACAGTGTTCTAACATGATTACCTTTTTTCCCCCTCAAAAGCCACAAAAGGGCTAAATATAGATTTACTTACATTTCCACTAGCATTAAATGTAATTTACTTTATCTGATGACAGTTTGCTGAACAAGATCTTAAGTTTTAATAGGATCAGGACATAGATGGTAAGTGGAGAGAAGAAAAAAGCATTGTGGGTGGAATTTGCCCCACCCCATTACCCCTTCCGTAACTAAGAACAAATTGGGCACAAAGAAGAGTTTACGCCGTCTCCAGGAGGTGGGCCAAGTTAGAGGGCATCAGCACATCCAGTCTCCAGGCTGGAACAGAGTCTGACACCCTGCTGCATTTCCCCTGGTGGGTTGTTGCCCTGCTGTAGTACAGTTGTGAACTCATTACTCAGATATATGCTTCTCTCCTCTCTATTCACCGCTGCACTCCTAATTACCCTCTAGTTTATGATAGCTAGTACAGACTCATGCAGTTGCTCAGGGTACCTGTTCTGTAAGCCATCCACCCTTTACGTGGCAGAACCTTTTTTTTTATATCTCATACTATCACGGGCAAATTTCATAGTATGATAAAGCCCTTCACCAATCAAAGCATCTAGTGTTAGAGGAGAAATTGGTTTCTCATTCAGAGTTATGGGACTATTATGACCTCCCACATTACTGCTGGTTCATTTGCAATCAGCTTTTTCATTATCTTTCAGCTACACCGGACCAGAATTATGTTAATTGCCCATTAACTACAGTTGGGTGATTCATTTATTCTTTTAATTTAGAGTATCGAAAATGGATCTAACCTCTATTTTGCTTTTAAAACTTTCTGATACAATCTCTGCCATTACCGAGGTGAAAGTGAAAACAAGATATCAATAAAGCCGTGTCCTTCACTGGGTATGGAGCCTCTGTGGACAGTACGAGATCCTGTATTTCTTGCAAGGTATTCTGCAAAGAATGACAAATTAGTTTATCAGAAGAGTTAATTTCTTTTTCTCTCCTTTTCTGCTGGAGTAGATTTTCCTGCATGTATACTGGAGTTTCTTAATTCTGTTTTTCACTTTGTTATTTCTGCCTCTTAAAGGGGCTTGTGTGTCAAGGTTTAAATCACCCTCTACCTAGCAAAAATGTGGATAAGCCTTCTACATGGCAAGCTTATCAAATATACATGGAGTTTTCTGCAGCTGGGATGTGTGGCCAGTCTCACCCAGCATACCAATTCCAACATTGTTTTCTCCTTTGAATTGTTGGGATTCTTGAGTTTTGTATTTGTCTAGGGGGGTAATTGTATATTTTTCTTTCAGATGCTTTTTCCTTGGATGCCTCAGAATTATGGACTGGGAGCATTCTCATCTCTATTATCTATAGCAGTTTGTATATTAACTGAAGTTTTCCCCTGTAGCAACATGTAGGTGTTTGTGATAATTGCTGAAGGTAGAGTTCTTAGAGAAAGCGTAGCTGCAGCCCTACAAATACTTCAGTATAACTTCACTGAAGCGAATTAGCCTAATTTATATGATTCCAGCACTTACATGAATGAATGTATCGCTTATAAGGATGAACATACTCATCCTTAGCTAATTGTAGACTCTGAAAGAAGAACTTTCTACATTTTCCCAATTTGTACTATCATAATAATACCTAGGAAACTTAGCCAAGAATCCAGATAGCACTTTACTCGATGCTGTGCAGGTTAGTAAGAAGGAAAATGCACTAAGCATCTGACAGCTTATACTCCAAGTGTGATAGGACAAAGGAGGGGCCAGAATAGTTGAAGACGTTTTGGAACAGGAGGAGCACAAGGGAAGAGAGGGCATTTGTACCCTGTGCACTGGAATGTAGTTGAGAGGGCTTTGGGGTGGGAAGCCCCAGGTCGTCTGAAAAGAAGGATAAAGAACAGGCTGAAAGTAGGTTTGATGGAAGCCAGGTGTCGGTGTGGGATGGAGTCATTAGGGCAGCTGGAAGACCTGGGGAAAATATAAGAAACTTTGTATGGCAGCAGGAGGAAAAAGGATGGTCACACTGGATCACGTGGGTGTTTGGTGTAGGTAGGGCAAGATTTCAATTATTATTTTTATTGGACCAAATCAGATGAGCATTTGGGAGCACAGGTACACCTGCAGGTTTGAAAAAGCTGACATCTGAGCATGTCAATTTTTCTGGTTTTTTAACTGGAGTTCTTGTACATGGAAAAGTAAGAAGTAAGAGGAGGAAGCATTGGAGTATGAAAGAAGGAAATAGGCAATGTTGTACTTTATCATTCCTGGGGGATTTAAAATTACTTAGATTATTAAATTATAAATACTATGCACTTAAAACATAATAATTTTCAACAGAAAAATGCAATTAAATGGATGTGATATTTTGGGTCACATAGATAGATATAGGCATTTATGAAGAATGTCTAAATTTCCCAATATATAAATTCAAACTTTGTCTTCTTTTTTTCATGCCATCCTATTTTTCCTCCCCATTTTAGTACTTTGCTTTATTCTCTCTTTTTCTTTCTGCATGTTTTTGTTGCCCATCTTTCTTTAACATCTATTCTCTTTTCAATTAACTTCTGATTTCCCCTTTCTAGACATCCTCAGGCCCTGGCTTTGCAAACCCTTGCACAAGACTGTTCACACTGAAATCAATAGCATTTTTACCACATGAATACAGTTAGCATTACAGGATTAGGAACAAAATGTCACTGACTCACTATTAAATCCTAGTTTTTAACAGAATTAGCAGATTTTTTTTCTTGGAGAAAGATTTGCAAATAAACTAGAAGTGTGTAGACCTTTATTTTTCTGAACACTAAAGGGCTGCATACACAGGCAATTGAATTTTTGAGGGTTTTTCATGTCAATATCTTTTTTTATCAAAAAGACAGGAGAAATATATTTTATGCTGTATTCTCATTTCCAGAGGTTACATGCTTTATCATGATTTTGCAGTATGGCAAAAACCACAAGATCAGTAAATCTGATAGTCCATGTCACAAAACCATACATAAAATTCATAAATTTGTTCTCTGCTCAGTCAGCATCTACCTGTTACCATGAATTACATCTATGAAAAGCAGGTGTCTCACACAGTTACAGGTGCACTCTAGAAGTCCAGAGGTTAATTCAGGATCTTAAAACATGGCTTGTTGCTTCCAGCAGGCCCTTTAACTTCTGTTTACGTAGCAGCCTTTCCCAAACACTTTCTTGATCTCCTAATCACAGTTGTCATCTTCTTGGATTGGGTAGCAGCCTTCTAGATTAATCATCTGTGTATTGTGACTGGAACATCCAAGCCACTTCCCTGTCTCCCGGCATCTTTATAGTGAATGGCACCGCCCTGCTTGTAAAGTTAAGCAGTATCACGTTGTAAAGACATAAATTCAGACAAAGGGACAGCTAGAAGCTAGAAGGAAGGAATACCACAGATAAGCAGAGTAGCTCCAGTGTGGCTCAGCCTCTCAACATGGGCAAATTTCTTGCAGGTACCCCATATTAATGCCATTAGATTAGATTACTGAAAGAATGAAACCGCAAAGATAAAAAATGGAAAAATTTAGGGTCCAAGAATCATATAATTTAGCTGCTTTTACATGGATAGATTGTTTCCTCACTCCGCTTTTTAAAAGCCAAGGGCCTAGAAGTACTTAATAAAACTGCTCAGGTGTGTGTCTGCTGAAACACTCATTGTCTCATTGATTTTATATACACATATGTACACACACAAGTGTGTTCAACACCTTCTGAATTGAGGTCCCACTCCCTGATTGGGTTTGATTGATTGATTTAGCCATTCCTAAACTGTCTATATTTAATCATCACAGTAATCAAAGTTATAATACTGTCTGTGTTGTAAAATATGCAGAATGCAAGATGTGGAGAGAGTTCAAATCAACTTTAATTCTGGAACCTCAATTATTTCATTGATGATAATTTTCATTTAAATAAGTAATCTTAAATCTTGACTTAACATTTTTAATAGTAAGTGTTCAGGATCGGACAATTGGTTAATTTACCTATGAACTATTAAGAAGGAAAAAGGCTGAGATTCCCACATTTTGTAAAAGCTGCAGGAAAAAGCGCTAGTTGGAGGTGCAATCGTTTTTCCATATACGAATGCTACCCTCTGCTGGACAATCGGTACGTTACAGCTTAGTTATCGTCAGCGTTACTCCTCTGAGTAACTTTTCCCAGGCTGACTGGAGGTGACAGTAGTATGTATTTATGTATTGGGTTTGTGTGGCAAAGTTTTGGTAGCCGGGGGGGTTAGAGGAGTGGCTTCTGTGAGGAGCTGCCAGAAGCTTCCCCCATGTCCAACAGAGCCAGTGCCGGACAGCTCCAAGGTGGACCCACTGCTGGCCAAGGCCGAGCCCATCAGTGACGGTGGTAGTGCCTCTGGGATAACGTAGTTAAGAAGTGGGAAAAAACTGCTGCACAACAGCAACAGCAGCCGGACAGAGGGGTGAGAATCTGTGAGAGGAGCAGCCCTGCAGCCCCCCAGGGCAGCAGGGGGGCAGGAGGGGCTACAGGCGCCGGAGCAGAGATTCCCCCACAGCCCCGGGTGCAGCCCACGGTGAGGCCGGCCGTGCCGCTGCAGCCCAGGGAGGCCCACGGGGGAGCAGATCCCCACCTGCAGCCCGTGGAGGACCCCATGCCAGAGCAGGTCGATGCCTGAAGGAGGCTGTGAGCCCATGGGAAGCCCCCACTGGAGCAGGCTCCTGGCAGGACCTGTGACCCTTGGAAAAAGGAGCCCAGGCTGGAGCAGGTTTGCTGGCCAGGCTTCTGACTCTGCAGGAGACCCGTGCTGGAGCAGTCTGTGCCTGGGGGACTGCACCCCATGAAAAGGATGGACCCATGCTGGAGCAATTTATGAAGAACTGCAGCCTGCGGGAAGGACTATCACTGGACAAGTTCATGGAGGACTGTCTCCCATGGGAGCAACCTCATGCTGGAACAGGGGAAGAATGTGAGGAGTCCTCCCCCTGAGGAGGAAGGAGCGGCAGAGACAACATGTGATGAACTGACTGCAGCCCCCATTCCCCATCCCCCTGTGCTGCTCAGGGGTAGAAGGTAGAGAAATCAGGAGTGAAGTTGAACCTGGTCAGTGGCGGGGGGGGGGGGAGATGTTTTAAGATCTAGGGGTTTTTTCTCATTATCCTACTCTGATTTGATTGGTAATAAATTAATTTCCCCAAGTCAAGTCTGTTTTGCCCATGACGGTAATTGCCAAGTGATCTCTCCCTGTCTTTATCTTGACCCACAAGCCTTTCACTATATTTTCTCTCCCCTGCCAGTTGAGGAGAGGAGTGATACAGTGACTTTGGTGGGCACCTGGCATCTAGCCAGGATCAACCCACCACAATTTAGTGTCCTGATATACACTTTTGCTTGCTCAGAATACCAGCTACAGTGTTCCCCTGGCTGCCCTCCCCCTGGAAGATATGACATCTGAGAGGTATCTCTGACTTCTTTGCAAGGCTCTAAGAACAAAGCAAGATGTGATTACATCTCATGCAGGTTTCTGCAGTTCAAGTGCATTGCTCTTTTCCTCGGCTGCTCTGGGGCTTTGTGATGGGAAGTTTAGTTACTTGTCTGTGAACACAGAAGGCTACTGGTACATAGCTGTTGGATGAATAAAGCATACCAGACTGTTTTCAAAACCTCAGCCTAAATTTGATCCTGTAGCTGGATAACATGGCTGCCTGAGTTTTGTCCTGACAAGGAAGGCTACCCTGTGCCAGGGAGAAGAACCACTACCTGGTGGTGACACTGCACATAGCCCTTCTCACCTTCATCTCAGCCCTGCACCATCAGGAGAAGCTGATCCAAATGCTGACTTTCCTGCATCTTTCTTTACTGGCATGGGACGGATCTGCTTGGATCTAATTCCACTTTGAGTTTTCATTCTTTCCCTTAAGTCTCTCCCAAGTCTGTCTTCTTGGCAACCTACTCTTTTTCAGGGTGACTATCTAGTTCAGGAGGAAAAGGAGCTGAGTGGACTTGTGTATAAGGTTAGTACCAGCCATTGGGATTTCTAGCTCTGACATTCAAAGATTTCACTGTCCCTGAATTAAGTTTAAGCAAGATGACTTTTTAGTCATAGTTTAGAGGGTAAGAATAGAGTAGAGCCCTGAGAGAATGTAACGCGATGCAATCAACATGCCAAAGAGCCAAAAGAAAGTGTAATTTATGCCAATTTGCACTACCTTGATGGATAAGCCCAGCAGAATATATTAACAAATGATACTTCTACAGGTTTCTGGTGCCATCTGCTATAATTTAATGTATAATTATGTCTTTAGTACAGAATACTAAAGGATGGTTTAAAAACCTATAGAACATATCTCAGAATTACAGTAATTTCTATTGATCCCAATTATGTCTCATAAAGCTCTGTTGATTTTTTTTTCTTTCTTAAAGTGTAGGCTGTTTTCATTAAGGAGCATTTGATTCCCATTTGCAGATTTCATAAGCAGAAGGGCTCCTGTCACAATCAAGCCATATTTATCCCACTGCTGCAATACATATTCCTCATATTGGGCAGAAATAAAGCAAGATATTTACTGTATGAAGACTCATTACATGTAAAGGTACAAAATTCAGTTTCACATTTTGCAAAAAGCACAGAGCAGCCAGCTTTCTTGCAGGACTCAGATCTGGTTTTGAATCAGCCTGTGCTATTTTAGAGTTTGCCTCAGAGCCCATATGAAGCCTGTCATTTTAAAATGGCATAAAGTATGGAGAATTTTTATTTTTTAAATAAAACTTGATGGGGATTAAACCACAGAATTATTTCTACTTCTCTTTATAGTTTCATATTATTGGTTTTAAATATTCTTGGTTTTATCTTTGCCAAACTTTTTGTTTTCCTTTGATTTACCAAAGTATTGGAAAATAAGTACTTGAACCTTTCCAAAATGACTAGCACATGCAAAGAATCAGTAGATTCAAAAACAAATGATTGCTTCTAAGACATGACACAGAAGTTTTTTAGGCCTTTTAGCTGTAACTTGAACAAATTATTGTGAACATTTTATAATATTTTGAGCCACAGTAAATTTTGATCCTTATTTTTTGTCTCCAAAGGAAGAAAATAAAACAATGTATTATAATGCTTTGTTGTCAACTGCATAAAGACATCCTGGAACCTCAAGTATGCATTGGGTAAACAAATATAATCCACAATACCTTCAAAATTTAGAAATATGTAGTTGATTGATGCAAAGATAAACAGTAATAGACATGCTACAATAAGACACAGGGTTATAATGTGATCAAGAGTGATCAAGAGTAAAGAAGTGGTTTTAATGAAATATTAGAGGAAATCAGAATAGGAAAACTTTTTTTTTCAATGTTCAGTTTCTCTTCTTAATGAATTCTGAGAAAAAATGGCTGAAATGTTACCCAAAAGTATACTTCCATATTTGTTTGCTATGGATATATTCATTGCCTTTTAGCACAGACATTTGCTTTTGTGTCTAACCTGAAAACAAACACATGAACAGGTTTTTTTTACATTCCTAGGCAATACACATTATCATTAAAGTCAGACCAGTTTATACCAGTCGAGGATCTCATCTGGCTTATAGTATTCTCCTGCTTCATTATTTTTCATTGTTAACATTTCTTTTCAAGCAGTATTTTTAGTGAAAGAAAATAAATACAGGCCTCAGGATGTAATTAGACAAAGTCAGGCTTCAGAATAAATGGGTGAAAGGTAGCTATGAATACATTTAGCCTGGAAATTAGAAGATAGTTCCCAGTCTTAAGGGAAGCCTGTTCTGGAACAGGCTTTCAGTGGATATAGTGAGAACAGCAGCAACCAAATCCCTGATTTATGAAGTGGAGAATATAATGTGGCCCTTGCAATCTTCTTGAGAACCCAGGAGGTCTCTTCAACTACTGTGTTCCTTGAAATAAGGTGTGCATTTGTAGTGAGAGTAGCTGACTGTAAATGGTCATGAAAACTTGCTGAGAAAGATGATTCTAACATTTAATCCTGGCACAGTATTTCTTAACCTCTCCCTTCCTGTGGCTTTCCATACCGAGCCCCTCCTCTTAGTAGGATGAGATTCAGGCATTTGTGGATCTTGATATCCAGTCTTAAAACCACAGGCTCAGGCCATTGGATTGTGCTATACACACCACAGCACCTGGCAGTGCTAATGGGGTAGCTGCTCATTACAAGAGTTTTCTCTAATTAATGGGAATTGAAGGTTTTGCTCCTAACAGTCACTTTCTGAATGCCACCCAATAGAAAAAGCAGATTCCTGAGAGTTGCTCGGAATGGGCCTCCTGTGACCCTGAGATATGTCTCCTACTTCCCCTGGATTTCCTGATCCCCTATGAGTCTTGGTAGCACCATTGGGACTCAGATTTGGAACCTTACCTACCAGCTTTCCTTTTTCATCTTTTAAAGTACAAAACCTGCAGGATAATGATCAAACCAACTGTTGACCTAACTTTTTGGTTTTGGAAGGTACTGGAAGAGACATCCCCAGGTATGATGCAGAATAGTCTCAGCTGTAAAACCTTGATCTGGATATTATTTTATTCCTGTGGCTCATTTTATGGTGGCTGGAAGGTATAAAAAAAGATGGAGTCTGTCTTTATAATGTCTTTCTTTTTCCCCATCTGCATTCTAGCAGATTTGAGCAGGCCTAAAGGTCACTCTGCATGTAGCCACAGTAGCTTTTTAAAAAATCTTTGAATGCTAATCCAGCTCTGAACTGCTTTACATTTGCATATTTGCTTAATCAGAAGTGTGTAAGGTCAGCACAGGAGCTTCATTAGGGTATTCGTGGCTAAAATTGCTCTCCTCATCACTTCTCTTAGAATGTTCAGCCAAGCTCTGCACAGGTTGCAGACCTCCCCATGCCCCTGCTGGGAGTGGCAGCAAGGATAAAAACAGATCCAGAAATAAGTGGGGAGGCTGAAACCCTCCAGCAAGTAGCGGGGCAGAAGGAGCTTGTATCATGCCAGCCTTGGTTTAGGCTGTGCTATTTTAGCTATTGAGAAAATCAAAACAAAGTCTATTTGAGAAAGCAGAAGGACAAATCTGCAAATATAAGGAAGCTCAGATATGCAGATGGCTGGGAGCAAGTTGTTTTGAAGAAACCTTAATTGCTAGACAGCAACGATGGAAGAATGCGATGCCTCTGGGGCTGGGTTCAAATTTATCCCCTGGCATATTCCTTCCAAGGAGGCAGTATTCCTCAGAAATCTGCAGCACTGCCTAATAACTGACTGACTCCCACTCGTGTAGCTGTGCTATCAAACAATGTCTCTGACCAGGCAGTGTTACGTGAAACAGGAGCCTCTGTACATCTTTGCTTTTAGTATGTTGGTGGGTCTTCAGGAAGAGATAGTGTCTGTAGCCTAATCATCTCTCACATTTGCCTACTGCCTTTCTAAAGAGTTTTATCTTACAGCGATCTTCATTTAATCCATATTCTCCACCCATTGCAAACATCCATTTCTTCTTTCCTCTGCTGTTTCTGCCTCCATTTCTTCTACCAGCCAGTGGTACAAAGCCTAACTGCATAATTGTTTTATAAAATAGGAGAGAATTTAGAGGGGGAAGAGAAAATGCTAACAGATATATTAAAGGAAACAGGTACATGCCTATTTTAGAGAACTTAAAACCTCTGAATGTCAGGAAGCAGTTGCACTGCAATATATGCCGTACAAATGTTTGACCTTTGGTACCTCTACCTGTCGTATGGGAGACATGCATCCTTTATGTTCATTTGACTGGCAGGTGTTGTGGTTTGACCCAGCAGGCAGCTGAACACCACACGGCTGCTCGCTCACTCCCCCTGCTCAGTGGGATGGGGGAGAGAATCGAAAAAAAGGTAAAACCTATATGGGTTGATATAAAGACAGTTTAATGAAACAGCAGAGGATTATGATGATGATGATGATAACAATAATAATAATAGAATATGCAGAATATACAAAAGAAGTGATGCACAATGCAATTGCTCACCACCTGCTGACCAATGTCCAGCTCATCCCTGATCAGTGATCACTGTCTCCTGGCCAATTCCCCCTCCCCCCAATTTATATACTGAGCATGATGTCATATGGTATGAAATGCCCCTTTGGCCAGTCCTCCCAGCTTCTTGTGCACCTGGCAGAGCAGGGGAAGCTGAAAAGTCCTTGACTAATATAAGCAGTACTTAGCAACAACTAAAGCATCAGTGTGTTATCAACATTACTCTCATACTAAATTCAATACACAGCACTATAGCAGCTACTAGGAAGAAAATTGTCTATCCCAGTCAAAACCAGGACAGCAGGACACAAAATGGCATTCTGTGATACTTCCCTTACTTCTTTTACCATTAATCATGCATATTGACTTCTATTAGACAACTTCCCATGTGAACAGACAACCCATTTCTTTTGTGACAGCTAGGAGTTATAGCAAAGCTAGTTAAGGCTTTCAACTTTGTATTTCAGAATGAATAGGGACTCCAGGGATTACAGCCACAGCCTGTTAGAGATAACTGCAAAGGCTATTTTGTGAGGATGTCTGAATACTGTTTTCTCAAAGTAGGGAGTCGTCAATAGCTTTCTACTCAAATTTTAAGAGGATGTTACAGACACTGTGGAGGCAATATAAGAAAACTTGTAGTTCTGAGAGTACACAGCCCATTAGTAGAGTTGAGAGGAATTACAAAACATACATGTAGAAAAACTGAACATCTGCTAAGGATGAGAAGGCTTTTTAAATGGAAAGTGGAATAATGATAACAGATGGCCATCAGGACAATTAAAAAAAAAAGTGAAAGTTAATTCCAAACGTTGTCTTACAAGATGAGATTCTGGTGTTCATTACATAATATTTTAGTCAGACTTATTTGTCAATATTTTCTAAAAATTCATTATTGTACCTCTGCCATTGTCATATATTTTCCCCTTCCTTGACATTCACCCTTCTTCTAAAGCTTTATGTTTGAGTGGCCCAAGCTTTGCCTGTCTCTCCGTGAGATTTCAGTGACTGCAGAAGTTTTGGTGTGATTGGTGTGATTAAAGCCTGCAGAATTTAGCTCGATGTGAAAGTAACCACGCAGAACTGTAATGGGTTTTCCTGTTCACTAAGGTCACAATTTTTACAATGAAAGGCTCCAGATCTATCTTCACTGAGATCATGGTTTGCGTGGTATTTCATTGCTGCTAAAAAATAGTCCCAATCCCTTCCCTACCTTTTGCACTGTGCCAGCACAAGCTGAGGAACTGTGATGCACTAGGTCAGGGAGCCAGAGCAGCTGGGAAATAATCCTTTTGGGAGAAATTGTCTTTCAGCTTGAATCTGCTCCCGATTTGCACTGTCACTCAGCTGCACAACTGACGCTGCTAGCTCAGCTGAGGGGGTGTCAGGGGATGTGGCTGCAGGAAGAGGAGCCTTACAGGCTACTTTTTTCCTGCAGCAGTGTCCCCTTAAACGCATGTTCCATTAAAGCCTCAAGTGAAGCTAGCAGGAGTTTTAATAGGAATAACCAAATGGTTCAAGGTTGGCACATCGCTGGAGACAGGTTATAAGTAGAACTAATACATCTCCATTCTAACCGAAACCGTATCTTTTGTCAGAGCCTAAACTTGGAAGCAATCTGTTTTCTTAACAACATTTGAAGTGACACATAATAGGCAAAATCATCTTTCTTGAGAGATTTTGCCCTTGAAAATATTTGGGCTGAAGCTTTTGCAGTTTGCGTGATTTTTGCCGTTATTGTGCTCAGACTGCTTTTGTCATTTAGCCTTGAATTTGAACAGCCAAATACTAGCTGTGAATGCTACCTACTCACTGAGCACTGCCTCCCCTACCTGTGAGGAGGGGCAAGTTCACCAGATCTGACTGATGAGGCAGATTGAATGAGTTGGTTTGGATACAAGGGGGTCTAGATTTATGAATCTTTCATTTTTATAGAACTGTTACTTTGTCATGATGAATTACCAAAGAAAAGCTTTAGAAAATCTGAAGCATAAGTTTCTCCCCTTAGTTTCTTTGACTGTAAAGAAGTATTCTTACCATGTAATTCAGGGATCTCTGGTGATCAACAAGAGATGATGAAACATTGAAAAAAACTGCATACATGCATGATTAAGTAAGCAAATAGATAAAAACTGAAATTCTACTATTAAGTCAAATTTTTTGATAGTTGGCTTTAGATTAAAAGCCCTCTGGTATCACTCACACAAGATAGTCCGTAGATTTTTTTTCCAGAAGGAATGTGGGCTTCTCTATTAAAAAGCGTGGGTAATACAGCAATAAGCTGCTTGTGTAATAAAGGATTTTTCAGGAACATGTCTTTAGTGTAATGGTAATAGAGCTTACACCAGCTAAGGATCTGGCAACTCACGAAGTATTCTGTCTGTCTAGAGCTCAGCAAGAAAGACAGTTCTGAAATAGAAATCTTTTGATCTTAAAATGACAAGATCTGAATAGTAAAACCCCCTCTCATAAGAAACACAGTCTGTAATTATGGCACATCTATTATTTAAAATGTTCTTGAAAATTCACATAAAAGCTGTTCACAGCAAAGTGAAGCATTAGGTCAGGAAGTGGTCTGTAATATTGAGAATGTTTTTTTAATATATTTCTGCCTTCTTTACTCAAGTGTTTGCTTGCAGTAATTGCCATGCAATATATGAAATGTTTGGTCCAAATGGGTTATTCTTTCCCTGTAAAAGTAGATTCTGATTTATTCTATTTTGTTTTAAAGAAACCCTGTGCATGTGCAAAGTGTCTGATGAGTCTCAGGTCTTTCCCTTCCTATACAGTCTCCTCCATGGACAGCTGAGCTGTGTTTGTGCCTGATAGCTAGCAAATCTGGCAGAGTCACTGCTAACATGTTAGCCACAGCTATTATAAACAAAATTCTGCAATGTAACCGTCTCACAGCAGACATCAAATAACCTAGGAAAACAAGTAAGCTGGAGCTTAGTCATATTTGATAATTAATGTGTGATGGTTTCCAACCAAAATTAATTTAGCGATGGAGTAAAACATATGGAATAATGCTTAAGCTTACATCAAAGGCAAATATTGAATACATTAGGATACATTATCTCTACTCTTTTTGGAGTACATTATGTTCTATTAAGATGTGATGTTCTGAATTTCTGCCTGGGCTTCTCTGAGAATTTGTGTGATGGCTCACAAATGTGTTCCCCAGTGCCCTCCTCTCTAGCACTCTTCCAATTCAACTATCATTTTTTGTTTCAGATGAAGTATTAACACTCATTATCTGTCAGTGGAATAAAAAAAGAAAACAACAAAACCAGAAAGACCCAACAGCACTTTTTTTTTAGATGAAACATCTTTCCTGGGTGACACTTGTGATGTTATCAGTAGGAAAAACCTTCAAAGAAAATGGGTATCAAGCCTGAAACATTACATAATGCTGAGTTGAAAGACAAAGTGTTTTTTGGAATTTTAATTTTTTTTTAAGCAGCTGCCTTTAAGTGAACACAGCCATCACTGTTATAAAATATTCAAAGCCTCATACATATCAAACAGAGACACAGTTAGTAGGGCAAACAATCTCACATATCCGTTAAACAAACACTTGGTATTTTTCCTGAGCCCACTCTAGGTCCTTACAATGCCTCTAGTTTTAACTGATTTTTATCTGGTATCCATTTGTTCTCTTTTTAATGGTAATTTTCAACTTTCCAGGACCCTGCTAGCTTTGTGGGGGACCGGGTTGGCATGCAGTCATGGCAGCCAGAGATTAAAAGACTTCTCCGTGTTAGGTCATTAGCCATTCCACTTGCTGTACCGCAGCTCATTTTCCCATTCCTAATTGATCACTTCATTGATCAGACATTATGGAGATGGCTTAGTAACCTAAGCCTAAGCTTTGAAACGAAGTAGAGACTGCAATTACCTGAAAGTCTTCAAGGGTGCCTGCAATTTTCAGACAGTCGGAGGCTCAGTTCATCAAAGATTCTGGCTAATGTAAAGGAGAGAGAAGAGCTGTTTCAGCTGGGTTCCCTAAGGCCAGGATTTTCAAGAGAGATCTGGAGAGAGAAATGTGCCTATAAAACTTTCTGTGCAGAAGTCTTGTGGGGTACCAATGCATGTTTAGAGGAGATACAGAAGCCCCTATCCTGAAGATAGGTTGGTGTAACTGCAAGCACAAAATGTCTGCTGAGCCATCCCCAGCATTAGGGGCTGTTGCACCCAGGGGGGTTGAAATAGTTCAGAAAAGGCTGTTCTGCCCCCTGTGATCAGATTCTGTCCTCTGCTCACAACCCTATCTGTCTTAACATGTACTGTCTGCCTAGCAGGGTCTTGAAGGGTAGAGGGGCCTTGGGGTGTTCACTAGCTGGAAGGCTGAGGAGCCCCCCAGGCTGAGATGGGCACAGGGTGGGAGCAGCCTGACCGGTCAGTCCTCTCCCACACAAACCAATGTGAGCTGGGGATTCAGCGGTTGCGCTGTGCACGTGTGCATGCACGCTCCTGTGTGCAGACACTGCTGGGATCCTCTGTCTTCTCCTCTTGGAATTCTTTATATGGCAACAGTTTCCAGGGGTGCTGACAGTCCCAAACTGACCATGTGCAGTGGCTGGCTGGGACTGAGGCAGTGACCAGGACTGAGGCAACACACTGACAGGCTGCCCTTGTAGTTCCATGAGTCCCTTAAAGATGCCTCTCTTCCCAGTTTAGATAAACATGCCTTTAAAACTGAGGGCTTTACTAATTTCTCTGGTATTACAGATCCTGCCAAATAAGGTTGTCTTCTGTATTTGCTAATTATTGCCCTACTGCCTGTTAATATACATCATGCTATGGGTCATCATCTACTCTGAAGACTGGTTTTCAGTGGTGTGCACATTGTGGTATAGAGGATAAGATAGTTCCCTTTGAAGGCAGTTTATAAATCTTATTGGGCTTCTTCATGATGAAAGGCACTATAGATATAGAAGAGATCAAAGCTGTGTAAAGATCAGTGGTATTTGTTTGCATGAGGTTTCTCTTTCTGTTCCTTCTGAGGATTTTGAGCTTCAAAGTTTCAGCTTTAAAGAAACTCAAAACCCAAAAGAAAACCCTAGCAAAACCCACCATGTTACAGCTGGTTTGAGGTCAGGCCAGCCAAGGGCCACAGGATTCTGACACAAACTCAGAAACTCTTCTCCAACATTCTTCTATCTGCCAGCAAAAGCTGGTGCAGCGAAAATTTTTGGTCTTTCCTAATGACAGTGAGGGCTCAGAGCAGTAAGTTTTGGTGAGGAAGACTGCTGCTTAACAACAGAGGGGAAAACAGCTTAACTCAAAACATACGTGTTTCTGTTGTGACTTGTCAGTCTACTAGCAAAATTATTATCACTTGTGAGTAGACAGTAGCAATTGGCCTAAAAAATCAGGTTAACTTATTATACAGTCTGTGGTATATTTTTTAAGGTACATTTTATTTTTCACTTAAATGTTTAAATATTGAGAATTTCAATGTGTGCTTCTGCAGATGTCTACAGGAACTGGGAATAGAAATCCAGTACATTCATTGAAAAGTATTGATGGCAGGTAATACTGGTTTTGGCTGCATTGTACTTTAATATCAGATCAGTGTTTAGCATTGAGTAAGTCAGCCCTGATATGTGAGCTTTTATTTTTCAACAGGATCACTGCAGTAGATTTTCTTTACTTCATAGTGTGTTCTCATAAATGACGTCAAAATAAACCTGTGACCCATAAAAATAGCTTTCTATATTAGAGCTACACTATGATCACACAGAACATGAGAGTTGCATTCCATAATGTAGTAAGACAAAATTAAAAAAAAAAAAAAGCAGGTGACCCTGTGTGCCCAATCTGAAAATCCTTCTCCTTTAAAGAGCTGCAAAAAAGTGTTGGTCAATATTGTCTGTCTACCCATCATCAGTAAAGCTCTCACTGTGAGTATCCAAAATCCACTTGAATTTTTTTTTTCATTCTTTTTAAAGAAAAAAAAGGATCTAAATGAAAGGGGAAGGGGAAGTAATAAAGAACTGGTATGTATCTACACATGTAGAACAATGGAGTATGAAAGCGATGAGCCAGACCCAGATATATGAGCGAATCCCAGACTTTCTGCATATCATCTACACACTACTCTTGAGATAAGTTGTACCAAATAAAAAATAAGTCATGTAGTCAAGCAGAGTAGAGAACAATAACCTGTCCAGTACATTTTATCAATATAAAGTCATAGTCCAACAGCCAAGGGGAAGGATAGGAATCAGGAATTGAGTTTAATCAGTTGCTGTTGCTTGCAAGGACTCCAGAGGCCTTGCAGAAGAGATGAATGCAAATTAAATCCAGTGGCGCAGGATAAAAATAAGTTCAGTCTTGAGGTGAAAATGTTTCTTTTCAGGGAGAATACAGGAAATATTTCTGTACTGGAAGAATCCAACCAACCATGAAAGTAAATGTTCCCATTCTGAGTTACTTACTCTATTTTTTGGTAAGGAAAAAATATATATGAAGAACAAAGCAGAAAGCATAAAATTTGAAATAGGTCTTCATGTCCCAGGAGGCTGTCCTAGGGCTATCCCATGCAGGAGGCATCCCTCTCCACTGTCAAAGCCGTTCCCCTTTATGTTAATTATTCTTGAACTTTGCCCTTTCCTATCCCAAGTGAACAGCTTGACCACAGATTTGTCATTTCAGCTTCTCAGGTTTTTTTCTCTTTCTCTCCGGCATAATAACTATTCTATTATTTACATTAAATGAAACAGCTTCAGCAGAGCTACTGGGGCAGATGGTGTTCCTGCGTGTTCCTCAACCCTACATACACCATAGAGTTTTGGTTTGGGGAGCTTCTCTGTGATTGAGAAGACTGGGTTTCAAATTGCCACTGCCTGTCAGGTCGCGTGACTTTTAAAACTGTCACCCCAGTTTAGTATCATCTTAGCCATTGGTAATTAAGTTAAATAGAAGAAAACATATTTATGTTACATTTTGTCTAATGGCTGTACTATCTCGCTCTATGCATATATGCATCCAACAGGCACGTGCACGCGCGTGCACGCGCGCACACACACACACACACACACACGTGCACGCAGCTATTGAGGTACTGGCCCTGCTTTCACCAACTCATTCAGCTTCACAAAGGGGATCCCACCAGCTTCAGGTCGCGCTGCGGAGTCACTGGTGCTGACTGCTTAAACTCTTTGGAGTGACAGTGACTCCTGCACCCTCCTCCCTGGGGAGGGGAACCTTGTGGCACAGGTGAGCACCAGCTGGCTAGAGTGAGGGCTAGCAGCCATGGGGGGAGAACTGTGCCCATACCCAAACTGTTAATCATTAACTATCTCCTCCCTGCTTTGCTGATGATCAGAGTAACACATCAAACTGGAAGGAGAGCAGGATCCTCAGTTGTCACACTGATGAATAACTGAACGGGTTCTCTTGAAGCTCCAATTGACAGAAAAACCTCTGTCATAGAAACAAGTATTCAACCAAATAAAACTGATTATTTTTGGACATGGAGGATTAAAAATTTCTCTTGCACTTTCTGCATAACAGTCTACAAAAGCCGATGTGTTCCCTTCCAGAATTTCAGGGTTAGTCCCCAAATACGCTTGACTAAAGTCTCTGCAAATAGCTTTATTTAGATGTGAAAGGAAAAATAACTTGTCTCGTTCAGTCCATTCTAAGTTTCCAGTGCTCAGCACCCATGAAATGGATTGCTTATGGGGAGATAATGTCTTTTTTGTGCCTTACAAAGTCTGTGAAAAATGTCTTCCTGGTTAATAGGTTGATTAAAACTGTATATGCTCCAGAAGATAAATATGATTATTTATCATACTCACCCAAGATAATGACGGTAAAGAAGACAAGGTTGAAATTGTGTATGATTTCCCCTCTTCCACATGCAGGGACGTTCAGCACACAATACACAGATGGCACACCACATAAAGGAGCGCATTAGCTGTTAAACATTTTTTCTTCCCATTAACTAATTTAACAATATGTCCCTGCTATTAAAGAAATAGACAAATTACAGAAAACTTCTGTCAGCTTAATCCCAATTGCTAAAATAAGCCATTTGCCCAGATGGGATTGTTTTCTGGCCTATCAGGTTTGAAACATCTAGAAATTCAGCAACCACCAGCCCAGCCCAGCATCACAGTGTTGATTCAGCTCTTCATCCGTAATTGAGTTTCAGGCATGTAACTCTCCGGAGATTTTTGAATGACAGCCTAAATATCGAAGGCTACTCTGTTCTGCGTGTATGGTGATGTGAATTTTCTAAAACTATGAGCTCTTAGGAGCCTGGCTTAAGTCAGCAGATGCTGCAGGTGACAAAAATCACAGCAAAAGCCCCTGAGACTTTTTTTACGAGAGTGGGCAGTGGACCAAATTGAATGAGCATTTCCAGTTTGTTTTCATTTGCCACCTTCTACAGCAAAGACACCATTACTGACCTTGGGCCTGGTGGTACTGTGGAGGCTCCCTTGGTAAGGACGAGGATGGTGGAGTAGCCTGCCCATCCCTGTTTCTCACACAGCCAGGTGCCATACTGATCCCTTTTCATCACCATTTTCCTATTTCTCTTTTTGCTTCTAAGCAACATAGTAGTATGAAGGGAGCTCATGTATTATTAAATGTTAGCCTACAGGCTAATTTTAGGAACACACATGGCCTCCATAATTCCTATAACTAAATGTGACCAGAAAGTTGGTGAAAAATCAGTGTAAATGAAACACAGAGGTCAGATGAAAAGTGACTTTAAACAACTTGAAACTCACTGCAACTATGCTACATTACCCACTTGAATAGCAGTGTTGCAAACATCCCCTTATTTTAGTGTAACTTTTTGCACGGGAAAAGTTGATAATGAAAATAAACTTCCCTTCCATGTTTTATTCTTACACTCCCTTGATGCAGAAAGCCAGTAAGCGGTTTTTTTTAATAAAAGAGAAAGCAATTAGGGGGCCACTGGACCCACCAACTTTCTGTGCCAAGGTCTACTTCTGGTACTTAAGTCTTGAAACTTGATTTATTTTTTTGACATGTGTTGCCTGTTGTTGTTTTTTGCCTGATTTTATTTGCTCGGTTTCAATAACCACATACACTATGGTATCTAGCTGCTCTTGGTGTACCAGGTACTCTTCCCCTCTATTTGTTCAGGGGGTTGTTGTGGTTTCCAGAAACTCTTTGCCAAATATTTTCTTAAAGAGAAAAAATGAACCATCACAAAACCAGCAGAATGTTCACCAAGTGAAACAAGCTGCACCATGCAATAAAGAAAATCCAAGATCTCCCATGTTTTTCATGTGGATTGAGACTTGATTTACTTCTACATTATGCTTGCACTCTTCTACACAAAGCTTTCTGTAGAGAAAACCCGTTTCCAGAAAAGCACAGAATAAAGCTTGGAATAAGATGATCTATGAATTCCTCTCGCTTTGGAACATGTTTTACGTTCAGCCTTATACCTCAGTATGGATTTACTTGATGGCTCTGTACTTGCCCTGTAAGTGTGATTCTATTTTAAAGTTTTATGTCTGTGTATTTCACGGTGTTAGGATTTTTTGAAGAGCATCATCTGGCATGTCCACATAACTGGGCACCTCCAGATTTGATTCATCTTATCTGTCATAAGGGAATTTTTTTTTGTAATACAGCTACGCTGATCCAATGGCTAACCATTGCCAGAAGGGACAGCTGTCTTGTGCCAGGACTAGCACTTCTCTAACCCTCAGAGCTCTAAAGCGCTAGAAACCCACTCATTTTTCTTCTGAGTTTCTCCTGAACTGTGTTCTCATGCAGTTGCCGTGCTGATGGGAAGCAAACAAGGGTAGAGCAGCTCTTTTCAGAGGCAGCCAGCAGGTAGCTCAGGGCAGATGCTTTGTACAGTTCTGGGAGCAGCCATTCCTTTTAACGCAGTGCAAGTCACCCTCTGACCAGTCCTGTCTTTCTCCACTGACTGTGCAGGGAACTTTGGATGACTGATTTAGGTGAGTTATTCAATCCAGATAAAGAGAGATGACCCAAATCCCACCCTAGAAACTAAAGCTAAGCAACTTTAAGGACATCACATGTTTTGCATTTATTTATTTCAGTTTAGTACTTGACCAGTTTTAATGACATGACTACTTGTTAAACTTGGTAACTCAGCACTTATACGCATAAGCGTAGGCACTACAAGTATTGCCATGCACACAAACTAACAGAAATATGAAAACAGTACCACTTTTCACATGCATATGATGGCAGTATTCACCACAATTTATTTAATATTGGATGGCAAGCATCAAGCTATGGAAAATATGTCAACTATTACACTTTATTTTAGCGCTGTCATGCTTCATAGGAAAACCATACCTCTCTATTATTCATCCAACATTTAAAGCTTTTTTTTCATGTTCTTTCCTAGGAATATAAAGACTTAATCACAAAGACAGGTTTTAAGAGGACTTTATTAAATCTGACAACTGACTAATTGGACTGTGTGCAATTAATAAAAACCCCTGATAACTGAGCATTCAACAAAGGATTGTTCACCGATAGCAATTTTTCTTTTATTTCTGCATTTTTACAGATCTACAGTTCTGCAAATACAATGCCTGAGTAAGACATTATTCTTCCTAGTTTACGCCCACACTTCATGAGATTACTGCAGCGTGGAAAATGTCACATTGCTTCTCCTGGTAGAAGAGCCACAGGAACCACTGAAATACAAAAAAACCTAGCCCTGCCCATACACTTTCTTAGCTGAAAATACTTGTGTAGCACAGACTGGGTGTCTTGCTGTTTCACTTACAACTTAAAATTGCTATACAAATATAGTAGAGACTTTTATCCAACCTATCAGGTTCACTATTGTGGGATCCAATAGAAAAAGCTAATACTGAGAAAACACTGCACTTTGTAGAGATCTCTTCTGATGCTCTACAGAGGAGCTCAGTAGGTCACTACTTGCATATGGGATGTTTTAAACCTTCCCTTCAGATATATAAAAATAGTTTGGTTTAGATACTTTCTCTGTTGCAAATTTAAATGTCTCCTTTATTTTTAGAAGAGTGCGCTGTATGCTTTACCTTCAGGCTCAGTAACAGATCTGTTATAATTGACTTGATGGTTATATTCCTAATGGGACATGTAAATGTCCCTGAAAGTACTGTTCTTTGTTTCCTAAAGAAATTTCCTAAAATTCCTCTTCAGACACTAGACAGGATAAAAGTTTATTGGAGTTTTTCCCTTATATTTACTACTGAAGATCGGTTTCTTCTTTAAGTCTTCATAAGAGAGAGTCTTTTTTAAAGTTGGATCCAACTTACCTTGGCGGGTTCATTTCTTCACAAATCAACTATACCAAGCACACTGAAAAGTACAATATAAATTGTTTTGCTTTGTTTTAAATCCCCTGCTGCTAGATGTTGACTGGCAACCCCAAGTTCAGTGAACGCAGTCAGTAACTCAGTCTGAGTTTGCTTCTCTATTTTTCAGGTGGGACGCTTCTGCTACTTCTGCTCCTGCTCTTGCTGAAAGAGACATCTCCAAATGGCTCTGAGTCTTTCACTTGGATTTAAGTAAGTCTTCCCATTCAACACTGGACTCACTATTTTTAGGGATTGCTGGAAACATTGACTGCATTTTAGTTTGGAATTCTTTCATCTATAGGAGAGATTAAAAAAATAAAATCAGTTAACTGTTAATAAGGAGCAAATAAAGTAGTACCATGAACCCTGGGCTTATTCCACAAAATAAACTGTGTGTGAGGTAAAGAAGAGGTAAAAAGACTTCAAAAATGACAGAAAATTAAATACTTTCCCTCTGATTATGTTGGTTCAATTAACAAAGTGAAAAAAAGTATGAAGAGACCCACAAAAATCCCCCCTTCTAAAGCACCCCACTGGGGTGCCTAATTTGAACCACTTGCCTGAATGACGCACTACTGTTATTTGAACTACTATATACACACACACTTCAAATGATTTTGTTTGGAGGAAAATCACCTCTTTAGAATGTGCCCATATTTTGCCTGCAGTGCCTTTTTCTACACTTGTAATAGATTAAAGGCCCAATAGGTCTGTTCAATGATTTTAAAAACAAGGGTTAAAGAAAAAATACTGGTCAGCTCTTGACAATTTAGGTTTATCCCACCATATGGATACAGGTGTCAAAGTCTCATTCAAATTTATACATTAATAGGAAAGAAAACAAGATTCCTAACAATATATAGCACCAAGCTTTTCTTTCACTGTTGTTAAATTAAATGCTGTGAAAGAGGAAGCTTGCTAGTCTTATATTTGAATATCAGTATATTAACATCAATTGCCAAATCTGTATTTATGATAACCAACTTATCACCAGTGTCTGATTCAATAGTCCTGGCAGGCCAGAACAGAAATTTAATTTCTTTAAAAATCACTTCTGTTTGAAGATAATATTCAGATTTAGCAGCTTGCTTTCTTCCAAGATTTTTACATAGATTTTTACATACAATGTATTTTTAAAGGATAGGCATGGAAAAATCAAATCGGTGCAAATCCTGTTACACAAACAGCAGGATGTACAGCGGAATTTTTGGATTGCTATTTTTAGGAAGCTTTAGAGAATCTATGACATTCACGCAGAGAAGACAGGATGTGGTATTCAAGCACTGGATGAAATGACCTCTTGAAGACCAAACACTGTCTCAGGCAGTATGTCCCACGCAGAGGTTCCAAGAAATCTAGATATTCTAAACAGCCACACAGGCACCTTCTCTAATATGCCTACATTTTGTGTGTTATGGGTCACTGGGTTTTTTACAAATACCTTTGGGCCATTTTCTGCTCAAGTCCTTCTGCGTATGAATAATTCTGACAAAGAACTGGTACTTCCTCAGAGAAATGTTGCTGGAATGCAATTATTCAAGTTACAGCTGATACAAAGAATGAAACAATTTACAAAGAAATTACCGATCCTTTACTAAGACAATAACTAACTATGATGGATGAAAGCATTTTAGAACTCAAGTTTTTGTGTAAAAATGCCTTGGTACTGCTAATCAAATAAAAATACTTGTTAAATAAAGTAGGAGGAAAATTCAGAGCCAAATTATCCTGTTTGTTTTATCCCGATTGTGTTCTTATGTAAAAACTAATTCACTGTCTGCTTTATATTTTATTCTGATCAGATAGCTGGTTTGATTAATTATTCATTCTGGTTTTTTAAAAATCTTGGCCATCACCCACAATTGTTCCTAAAGTAATATTTTTGCTTCTTATTTAAAAAACCTGAAAAGCGTTTATAGACAGCTAATATTTCCAAGAATAATAAACACCAGTATCAGAGCTGACGTAGGGGAACAGCCCAAATTACATTAAACAATTGCTGACAATTAAATACAAGTGTTTACAGTAGGAAATGCTTTAGGAGCTTTGGCTTAGCTGTTTTTTTCCAGTCTTCTGTAATCAAGTTACATCAGTTACCTGATGTGCAGAAAGCATTCAATTTACTTAACATTTTTTACTTCCTAAAGAGTGAAACAACTCTTCTGCTCTTTCATCTCACACTAAGTAGTATCTGGATGTTTGGTAACGCAGGAATGGTCAGATCCTAACCTGATGTAAACTGCTGTAGCTCAGCTGGTATAAGTGGAAATAAAACATTTTATACCCGCTAATGATCTGGTGCAATGTGGATTTTTTTGGCTGTTTCCAAACTCAGGCTTTGAGATTTGTTTTAGTGTCAAATTTAAATTACACACTCATAAGCCCTGTAGACACACAAAACCGAAGAAAAATTAAAAGTAATTATATAAAGCCTCCAAAAAGAGGATGATGAGGGAGGGGGAGCAATTCAGAAAAGGACAGTGCTTCCTCACTCTAACAGCTACCTTGTAATTACTAACATGCCAAACTCTAGCCCTCGAATGCAAAAGGCAATCTTGTCTGGGAGATAAAACACTACAGCTCTCTTCTGAAAGAAAAATTATATTTATTTAGAAAGCACTAAAACACTGCTAGCAGCTGCAGATTTAAGAATATTCAGATTTTTTCTCTCCTCAGACCTCTAATTTATGTTCTGCAGGTAAAAGCAACTCATTTCCTGGAAAAGCAATTTTTCCTAAACACGTGGACCAAATCTGAAACATTCAACGTCTTTTTGTTGCTTTCAAGACTCCTTGAGAAATTTCCTCAGCCTTGCCTTCTCACAGTTTGATGCTTCTTTGTAAAACCACTTTGCAGGTGATGCCAGACTCAATGGCTCATTTACCACTTCCTCTCCTGCCAGCATCTATGCCCTTTTCCACAAGCCCCCTCTGCCCAAGAAGAGTTTCGCATTGCAATTCACAACTTGCCCATGTTTTATATTTTTCCACAAACTTTCTTCCTTTGTGATTCCTGGACAGTGAGCTATTTTAATAAATCATAATGCCAAGCTGATCACCACTGTGCATTGTCTTCTCAATCTTATGCTTTGGGTTGTCAGCTATTTCAGAAGGACATAATCTGCAGTGACTGGCATGGGCCTCACTAATACATAGTCTTCACAGTTTGTATAACAGGGCCAACTTCTTCACGATACAAATGTCACAGCTACTAACTCTTACTAGAAGTTCTCCTATTCTTCAAAGATACTGCACTCTCTTCTTCCTCTCCACAACAGTTTTTGAGTTCTCACTAATACTTGCTAAGCAACATAATTAGTACTAGTCACGGACTTCTAGTTCTGCCCCGTCTCCCTCTCCTCCCAGTAAGAAAGTGCAGTATGGTATTTCATTAGGGCTTTGACCTGGCCTTCTAAGGTATCTCCCCTTTCCCTTCTGTTCCACTACTAACATCAGCTTCTGAGTTTCCTCCTCCATTTCCATATTTCTGCTTGTTGCTATCCTGAACGTACTTCCTCCCTGCACTCAGAGCTCCTCTAAAGCTCACTTGCTACGCTGCCTAAAAGCATGGAGAAGACTTTGAAAAATAACTTTTCTCTGATGTAATGGAACCAGTGTATGCACACGTAAATAACCATGGAAACCACATCCCAAAGTTCCTATCCCTTCTCTCCCAGTGACAATGTCTGCCTGCTTATGAACCATTCCAGTATCAAATTTTAGGCTGTGACTTCTTTCAGAGACTATCAGCTCAATATCCTGGGCCTTGACTGGCCAAAGTCTATTTAATATATTTGTATGTTTAGGACTAAATTTGGCCTCCAAACTAACTCACACTGGCCTCAGGGTTGTTCTTGCTTGCATTTGGTTGACAGTATCATACCAGGCCCATTGCAGCTTCAGAGGAACCCTGTAGAGAAGGTAAAATTTGTTCACTAAACATGCAAATTAGCTCCCCTTCAATGAATTGGGCTTACCAGTGTCCAGTGCAGTGTGGTGAGCTTCTTGTGAAGATGACAAACCTAGCTTTATGTTCTATTAATACTGCACACATGAGGTGCAAGATTTGGGACCTCATCTTTACCTGCTTTACCTCTCAGGGAACAAGCACACTTCTGGATGAGGGAAATGCTGCAAGTAGGAATCTGTGTCTTGCCTTGCCTTTTCTTTTCAGTAGACATGCCACTCGGGAGGTCTCTTCTGCCCTCTCCCTCACTGGAATCTTGTCCTGTATTTCTTCCAGATTCCACAATACACATGCCAGCGGTCTCAAATCAAAAAGCATTAATTTAATTATGAAAGCTAATGTGCTATGTACTGAGTACTGGAATGTTTTGAAATAATTCACTGAAATGGCTGCCTCTTTATTATTGTGAGCCACACTGACACTGGGGTACTCGGTTCAACTGTGATAATGTCTTCAATTAATAGTGCAGTAAACTGAGCACTAAAAGCTGAATGTATTTTACCTCTTTCTGCTGCCTTCAGTATCACAGGCCACTCTGTCAGCTGCTGCTTCTGAACCTAGCGGTACACGAATGATTTGTAACACATTTCTTAATGTTCCAGCATGCTCCATTCCTGGAGGCAACTCTCTGAAGTGAATTTCACTCAAGTGAATTTTATTTTTTTTATCACAGATATTGCAAAGCTTGACGCTGTTTTTCCCTGCCAAATAAATTACAGTAACTGTTCTACCTCTGACTGTCAGGCTTCTTTCTAAAAGGGTATCATCTACCTTACTGCATTAAATAATCTGTAATAGCTACAGATCACTGTTATTTTCTTATCTTAACCTAATGATCCTGCCTCAGGTGGCAAAAATATGAGGACCTAAAAGCATCTTCCATTTAATAATCTCTTTTTAATGTACATCATTGACAGAATGTCATGCAAAAATTGGGATAGCACTATTACTGAGAGCACTTACGTGGCCGTTCATATTAAAATGAATGGAAGAGGGGCTAAAAGAGTCTATTTGAATCCTAGAATGAAAGTTTTACGAAGAAATGTTCTCTTTAATGTCTGACATTCATAATAGGCCACCAGATTCTAGGAATTATTAGTTTTCTATTTTAGTGCTCGTACCAGTAAGAACTGCTTACATTAGCTTCCAAGTGAAATGAGGTTAGATGCCCTGAACTGGAATATCGACTGAATACAGTATGTACACGCCCTGGCTCTTCCTCAGCCACCTTCCATTTCACAAGGCACGAAGATGAGATGGGCAGCCCTGGATCTGAGAGCATCGGAGATGATTGTTCTTGCCACCTTTTCCCAAATCTTAAAATGATTGCTGTTGCCCTTGTTAGCAAATGCTAACCAAGGTCCACATACAGAAATAGCAAGTTATTCGTAGACAACGGCCAGTGCTGAGCCCTTACATATGCGCAGAGCAGAGTCTGCTGGCTGAAGGTGATTCTCCGATTTTCAGTGTAAAATGGGGGACCCTCTGCGGGATCACCTGTGCCAGCTTGCATGGTGACCTCTAAAATAAGCATGGAAAATAGAGCCCTGGTTCATGTTCTTAGACCTTACACTTCATTGGCAAAGGCATTGTGAATGTTTGGATTATTCAGAACTACAGGACTATGAAAATGGCCTTCAGAGGGTCAATCCTGGCAGTACACATCCTAATATTTCACTGTCTTACACTGTAGTGTCATAGTGCACTGTTCACAACCTGTTCGCTGATTCCAGTGTTTCAGGCTTGCATAGAGAAAAGGAGCAGCAGAATTTTGCTAAACCATCTAGAGAAATCAAGGGCTCATATTAACCCCCTATCCCATGGAGACTTGCACACATGCTTAACCTTACGTAGCACGGAATACTCTTTGAAATCAGAGGGCCATTTGCAATGCCTAAAATTAAACAAGCACATAGATGTATTTTTCCAGAAACCTATCCCTGTAAATCCTGTGTAATTGGGTAAAACACATCCTGTGCTTTTTGAAAGAAAAATAATAGGAAAATAACCTAAGTGAATTTTACAGGGAGAGGATAGTTACTGTTCAGAACAAGGCTGCCACAGTTCTCAAACCATTATCCATATGTAGTAGCCTCCCACAGCTACTACATAGTCTGTCCCAAATTACTTGCAAACTACTGAGAGCTGTCACGTCACAAGGGTCAGGCTGTCCCTTTCCCAATGACTGGGTCACATGAAGAGATGAAACACACAAAATACTTTCCTCATGTTACTTTTCCAAGTGTGCAGCAGCCACGTGACTCATTCCTAAATGAACGTATTTCACAAACGGGAAGAAAGCTGGTCTACATCACAAACGTGCTTCACTAGCCCCACTTCGTCTGGTTTAACTTCTGTGCCAATGTCACTCAGCTCCCAAAAGCGGGATTGTTAACTGGTAGCCTGAAAGTATCTTTCTATGCATCTATCATAAAAGGAAGAAGATGCCATTCCAGTACAAAAGCCTAAAGAAAACAAAACTGTTCTGGTTTAAGGCTAGATTATTTTGAACAAAAAAAAAAAAAAGGAAGCGACTACCTAATTATGATCAACTGGAAAGACAACTCTTAATTTATGCGCACCAAGACAGTAATTTTGTAAACCACAATCTGAAAAAAAAAGCAACTTCCTCAGGTTCAGAGATACCAGAGTATCCTTTAAAATCTCATACGTTTCCATGTTGATCTTTCTGAAGTAAAATGCTGAAGACTTAAGTTTTTGTAGTATATGATATCTCCAAGCAGATTAAGTCAGCGTCTCATTCTCAGGCCTGTTCTCATTGATTTCAGCAATGCTGCATCAGGCTTCAAAATAAAAGTAATGGTACAAAGTTTGGATTATACCATCTTGCTGCAAAAGGCTTTCAAGCCATGCAGAAAAATGGAGTGAAATACTTTTGAAATGACTGAGGAACACATGATTTATTTCTGCAGAATCTTACTTTCAAATCTGGGTGCCTGGAAAGGACATCCACGTGATTACTCTATTATGGTGTATTAGTCATTGCTCCTTAGTCACCCTGGGCAATTTGAGAAATTAATATTAAAGTAATTTTAAATTTAAAATAGTTAAATATCTAAACGTATAAAGCAAGTTGGTTAATGGACCCAAAATCTCAGGATGAGCATCCCAACTCTATAAGCTCTTCTGTGCTGTCATTTGGATTTCTGACTTAGAGTAAAAACATTAATTGTCTGCAAGCAGGCAGTTTCTGAAAAGGGCAACCTGAGTAATTTTTTCCCTATATGTCCAGGAATTCATGATATGTATCATCCACAAGTGCGATTCATGGCCGGGAAAAGAGCCAGCACAAACCCAAAACTCTTCAGTGATGCATAAGCCTCAATGCTACGCCCAGGGCTGAATTCCGTGCAGGAAACCCATCAGAGCCAGTGTGACACCTGGAGCCAGGCAGGGTCGGCTGGGTGCCTCCAGGCAAGCAGAGCAGCTGGTGTCTTGGACCACAGAAGGGTAAGACAAGAGTGGCCACGCCACCACACTTAATGAAGCACAGGAAGATCCCATGAGACCAAGATGTAGCACAAATAATTTGCACCGATTAGATAAGCTTTTATTCAGATTTTAGTTGTACACATATAGTTCAGAGTTACGTGCAGCCAGAAGTGGATCAATCCACTCATGGCGATGTGGAACTGCTCCACAGAGGCAATTTCAGACCAAAGGCTGAACGTTGATTTACTCTTTCTAGCTTCTTAGCAGGTTGGCAGCAGCCAACAGCTACGAGTCTCTTCCAAGACACAGCAGAGTAATTCCTCAAGACAGCTAGAGTTACAGTCTTCCCCTATTTTTGAAATACTTACAGCTGTCCCTATTCATAAAGCAGATGTAGCAGCTTTCCAGTAGGAAAATGATTATCTTATTCCTTGAATAAGCATCCTGCCTTATCAAGTTTACAGTGAAGTTCATAGGTTACTTTTTTCCCCCCTTACTTCTTGGATAAAATACTAGCAGTATGTGTGTGGAGGGAAGTCTCCTCCATGCCAAACTGATTCGGCAATATAAGTGGTACAGAAAAACCCTGTATAAACAGGAGGAGGAAGTGCTGACTTGTACTAGTACTCCATCTTCTTTCTAAGGGCTTGAATTTAAACAAGTATTGAGAAAATAAAAGAACGTTTAAAAATGGGCAGATTTCATTTATATTGAAATATATGGTCGTGAAATAGCAAGGAAAAGATACGGTTTTATTATGCAAACATAAGCATGGCAAGAAATAGAAACTTTGGGAGTAATAATTAGGTGAGGATTACATACAACTAAAATTAAAAACTTGTAACAACAAAAAAATCGAGGAATGACTCTAGGATGACTCTAAAATGATTCTAGGAGATATACTGCTTTTATAGCAACATTTGTTCATTTATGAAATAGCATAAAAATTTCAGCCACTGCAACATGTCTATACTTGGTTGAGATCTATAGATCTTAGTAGTATCTACAGATGCCAAACCCAATAATTTTTGAAGACTGTGTCTCCATGTTTTCATTTTACTTTTTAAATTAATCCATCCTTAAAGCCAATACTCCTTTGTATTTATACTGTACCTATGACTACAGTCTCACAAAATTATATCAAATATCTCTCAAAATAAGCGGGGGGATGTTATTATTTTTATGCTTAAAATGGTGATTTAGAGGTTAGATTTCCTCTAGAGAAAAGCAGCCCGCCTAGGAAATATCCTTACCAACAAAACCATGGCAAGCATATATTCTCTGTGTTGCTTTTAATTGTTTTAGATGTCTCTTCACAGCTGTGCAATTGGTTTAGACTGTTAATATTTTAAAGGTTAAGATCAATGAAAAACAGGATATTTCATTAGGAGTCACCATAAAAATGATAAACTAATATTTTATAACTATATTAGTCACAAATTACTAGGCAATTTTTCTCACTATTTTTCCAGCTTTCCATGGAACAGCTGTGGAAGCAACAATCAGAATCTCACAAACCTACATATGAATCATTCTGGCCCTTTTCCTATGGGAGAAAGAATGCTTTTATTTCTGAGGAAATAAAACCTAATTTATTGAGGGCATGAAGAGCAAAAGGGCTTTTAAAGCATAATTTATCATGTTTGTTAATTGTTGCATGCTTCAGTCTACAAGGGCTGAGTGTATTGTTCTGCTTTTAAAAGAAGGCTCATAATAGCTGATCGTTTTAAAAAAAACACAAAAAAACCAGGGACATCAGGCATTCATAGGTATGTTTTAATACCCATCAAGTATTCTATAGCTGCAAGTTTAATTAAAAACAAAAACCTGCTTATTTAAAACAAGGGTTTACAACTCAACTGTAACTTCTAGAAATTGTGAAACTAACATTTTTCCAAGCCACGAAAAGGTGTGGTGGATCATAACGTCTGTAAAAAGGTAAATAAAATAAGAAAGACTTAATTTTAGGAAACTTTCATGAAAATACTTGTTTAGGTCAACTGTAACAACAGGGGGTTTAAAATAATTTTCAATTTTTTACTTTTAAAACATTTTTACTGAGTGAAACACCATTTATTCTTCAGTTGAAATTTGTAACTTCATTGAGCCCTTCATATGGAGAATGTTGAAATAAGATGTTTCTACTTTAAAAAAAAATTATAATTTGGCCAAACCCATTCTTTTCTACAAAATTTATTTCAACACCTCTGTGTTTTGCATCAGAAAACAGCCAGCCCATGGCACCAGAAGTGGGCAGCTACAGGGTTCTGAAGCTGCAAGCTCAAAAGCCTGTAAGATCATAGAATCATAGAATCATAGAACCCCAGGTTGGAAGGGACCTCAAGGATCATCTGGTCCAACCTTTCTAGGCAATGCCGTGATGTGGGAAGTTGTTAAACAGCAAATATACTTGTTAAAAAAGATGGTGCCATTTTGTTTCAAGCCAGATGTCAATTATTAAGCTTGTGTTTAACACTGCACATGTCCTTCTATTTTGTAAAGTGCCTAAGAGAGGAATGCTGTGGGTGTGTCTGGAAAAGCCCCAGGTTCAGACCAGGAGTCCTCTTTGGAAGCAAATCTCCCAGCTGTCCAGGCTGCCTGGGCATGAGTTTGTGTACTGTGCAACAGCCTCAAAATGCACAAACTGGGTTTCTTTAGGGTGACACAAAACTGAAGATGCATTCTAGGAGCGCACATAACATACTCCAACTACAAACAGGCATTCAAGCCATGGGGCAGGGCCAAAGTCAGTCCAGATTTTAAAAACCCCCTGGAATGGTTGTAAGATGTCAGGTCCTCAGCCCCCAATTGCTTCACTGCCGCAATGCTGCTGGTCAATGATCCTTGCGAATATAGACAGAACTTCTATGCCTGTAGATAATCAAAGGTGGACTGACTTTATATATTTTCCTAAGAAATTGCAGGAAGCAGGTTAAAAAAGTCTGACTATTACTGACAGCTGGTTATTTTCTGCAAGAGATGCAATATAAAACTAGTTAACCACCAGCTCCTAGGTGCTGAAAACAAAGATTTCTCTTTTACATTATAGAAAAATAGAACTTAAACCACTATCAAACCAAGTCCTCACTGATCCATCACTTCTCCATTTAGGAATAAGAGTTGACTGGAATTTAGTAGGGTTTATTACTTGCCAGCCTGTCCTCCGATTACAACAGTGGTAACCGCAGTCAGGGAATATTAACAACCCAACCTGAGACAGTGTAAAATCTTTTATATCCCTTACCAAGAGATAAAGATCAGTTACTTACTATCACCCCTGGGTTTTCATGCTGGCATAAAAAGCAGCAGACTGTAAAGCTACCTTTAACAGTAAAGCCATTTAAGAGCTGGAAGTAGGCATTGTCACAGCACTGTTTTAAGAACCAATAAACTAAAAAGATTAAATAAAAATCTGCTATCACCAAAGCTGGTGCACCACCTCAGTGTCTGGAACAGATCTTAGCGATGGCTTGCTTCTACAGCAAATGCAAGCTGTCTCAGGTGTAAGGCCGAGGCAACCTGAACTGTGGCTTCAGTTTCCTTCCACCACAAACTGCTGAGCAATTGCAACGCTGCTTCAGAATGACGGTCACAGATTAATTGCAGCAATTAAAACTCATCAAGGAAATATCGCACCACTTTTCTCTTGTCGTTTCATCTCCGACTTTGTAAGCGATGACAAGAGAACTTAAACAGTCACAAAGCCTAGAGTAATACATATTTATTTGTATCACTCGCTATCCCGTCGATAGCGGATGCTCACGGGAAACACACCCCTGGGCATTAGAAGTCATAGCAGTTTGGCAACAATACCGAGCAAAACCACCCCTCTGGGATCTCACTGACGACACCACCACTTGCCACTGCTGCAATGCCTGTTTCTACAAACAGGTCCTTGCAAGACGATTAAACCCGCTCGTTCGGTCGGTCTGAAAACCAAACCGGGGCACTGCTGCTCCCGCCGGTGCCAGCAGGTGCCGCCGCGGTGCCGCACAGCCCCCGGCCCCGTCGGCTTTGCCCCGGGGGAAGGAACTGCCCGGCACCGGGCAGCTGAGGATGCCGCCACCGGCCTTTCGCCCCACCCAAACCCCAGACCTCATAGCAGCACCTTGCTGGTTTAGCGCTGCCCTTTCAGGTGCATGGAAGATGCTCACTGCCTCTTCCCGCGGGTGCAAGTACAGTTATAACAGATTTACGGCAGGAACACTGGCTGAAGGACTGGGGCGATGTCATGGCACCAACTGCACAGTCCATCATTTCCAGCCAGCACATGGCGAGTGTGAGCAGAGTTCACAGCCCAAAGAGTTCTGAGTGCATCTGCCACTGCACTTCTCCAAATTCACTGATGAGCTTTGCTCTCCTCCTCCTGTAAAGCCAGCCCAAGCTCTGGCATGCACAAACTTCAGCCATCTCCATGGGCTGGCCAGTCGGGGGCAGAACTGCTCAATCGCTTTCCTGGCCAAGACAGCTATGCTTCAAGATTTCCTAGCTCTCTCACTCCTCCTGGTGTGACTCCTGCCAACCCATCATGTCTGCTTTTCCACTGTGGCTTCTTGTATTTTACTCCTGGAGATGACATGAGGCATTAAACAAAACTTAGCAACTCAGTTTTACTTGACTCGGAACTCCCCTCCAAACTCTGCAAATGAAGGTCAGCCCTTTATTTGCTAAGACCCCACCAAGACAGTCACGGGGATCGAGCTGGCAATGGATTTGCGAAAGCGACAGAGTTAGTGTACTCCTACGTGTGACAGAAGCAGCCTTCTTGTCTGCTAAATGAAACATCTGCAGTGCTTACAATCAGGATTTTATTATGCTTAAGAATTTAGTATGGAGAGAAACAATTCAATATCAAGAGACTATACTAGCTGTCAGTAATGTTATCAGTATTACCAACAGCTCTTAAATGAAGCTGCTGCCCAGCAGGGCCAAATGACTAATTATCAGGCCCCAAAGGCAGCTGGTTACTGTTAAAAGCAGTAAGGTGAAGAGCCTGGGTAGCACTACTTCTCTTTGTCCAGCTGCCAAAGCTTTAGTTATTAAGCTCACGCAAATTCCTGGCATCAAAATGAGCTGTGTCTCCCCTCAAGCACTTTCAGAGGTGAAAGTCTGCCTTAAGTTCATAGTTTCCAAATCTTGATACCTGACGCTAGGCTTGATGCTAGGTATGTGTTGTAGATGCCTCCTAAGTCCTGCTATGCTTTTTTAGTGTTCTGCCTTCCTTCACTAGCTCCTATTGAGAATCAAAGTTGGAAACTGGGGAATAAGGGATTGTGTAGCGCTGTATGTTGGGACCCGAATCGTGACCTACAGGATACATCAGCAAGAGTAGACAAGAAGTGAGAACTTGAATAAAGACACTAATGAGAACAGTACTGGGATGGAATAGTATCTTCTTCCTTTTAGTTTTGGGAGACACTTTGCTGAATTTAGAAATAATTTGCCATGGAAGGTAAAGGAAGTCTATTCATTCCTAGTCCTAAAGAGGATACAGACAGTTCTGCCAAACTTATAGCTGCAGGGGACTCTTAAGTCATGGCTTATTACTAGGGGCAAACAAAAATGCTTACACGAACTTTAGTGTTCATGCTCAACACTGTGAAACACTGGAACATAAGCAATTTACTAAAGATAGCCTTAGCCCCTCGGGACATGCAGATGCTTCCCGAGTTTCTTTGCCTTGACGTGGCATGTGATGGCCGCTACTCTATTGCACGTGAAACTCAATCTTTTGCCCCTTTGCCCTTTCCAGAAATGCACTAGAAAGCAAGCTGGTTTCCTCTCAGTTTTTCTTATGTCCCCAGTGTCCTGATGCAAAAAATGGAACTTGGACAAATAACTGGATTGCTCTAAAGATAGGATTCAGGGGGTAACCTTTAATTCAATAAGCAAAGGATACAGAAAGTTTGCAGCTATTTTAGTCTCTAAATTAGAACACTGGCTCTTTTGTGAAGAATCTGAAACATCTGTGCAAATAAACATAGACAGGACAAAACTGTTTCTGCCCCGAAGTTGTCTCCTCCCACAACATCCCATTTTTTGCAGATATAAGAATGCCTTCCCTGTGTGCACACACTCTGGTTAGTCACTCTACATGTGGTAAATGAAGGTGTAACTCCTGGGCTGAAGTAGTATAGAGATGCCACCTCAAGATACATTACCCAAGGAAAAATATGGTATCTGAGAGGATTGTACTTGCTACTCACACTGTGCACACCCAGGGCCTTCCAGATGGCAAAACTGAGCAATCCAACGCCGCACCACGCGTAGAGCGAGCCCCATCCTAGGGCTCGTAAGGCCAGTGATGAACCACTCTCTGGTAATGCAGCTGTGGCAGTAATCCCCTAGAACCAAAGATGAAGTGATCAAGAAAAAGTGAACAGTAATTGGAAAAAAAAAATGACCTAAAAAAGTTAACTCAGGGATCTAGAACTTTTCCTGACTTGCCAGTTGTACTAGTGTGACCACAGAAACTCTTACAGCTGCCAGCAGACCCAAAGGGCCCAGAGGGCGTGGGTGAGCTGCCTTCCCACCAGGAGCAGCTTTCATGGTTGCCAGTACCACCTGGGGATGATTTTTTTGTTACCCAGAAAAGCTGAAGTTACCTGTTTTGTGGGCAGAAGAATCTGACACTCGGTTATCCCACCAGCCAAAATAAAAAACTGAATCAAGACCAGTCACAAGCCCTTATGCCAGTGACATCAGAACATAATCATTGTACATCGCTGATTTTGGTACTTTTCTTGGGGCAACCATTGGCCTACAGGGCTTTAACTGTACTCCTGAAACAGCATATTAGGAAACTGGAGGAACCCGAGTAGCTTTCAGCTTGACACAGAGAGAGAGTAACAGTGACTGAGAGACCATTTTTGAGGCGCTGCAACTCTGAAGGAGCTCTGGGAACTATTTAGGAAAATTTTGCAAAGAGCAAACAAAAATGCTGAACCGATTCCCCTGCAGAGTTCACCAAGTGGCAACATAGAAAATGCTCTGCAGTTTCCATACTTCTCATTTTTGTCAGAAACAAGAGTAGGCAGTTTTAGCTACTTGTGAAAATACTGCTGCGTAAGAGTGTCGTGAAAACACAAACCACTGCCACTTGGAAAAGCCACCTCAGGCCAAGAAGAACAGAGCCTCAGCCATAACGGGGTCCCAACCACAATGAAACCTTCTCTGTCGCAGCGTATAAATGCACATTGCAGCCACCAAGGGCATAAGCCACGCGCTGGCTGACGTCAGTCAACTGGCACTGCACATTCACTGTTAGCCAGCCGTGCTCGTCTCGCAACGCCCACCTTACTGTACCTACTTGGTATAGGACAGCTTCAATCAGTGCAGCCCGCAACAGCAGTAAGACAGAAATAATCCTCTTGCTCGTAGTGGTAAATGTCAGCAAGAGGGTTTGGGTTTTTCTCCCCCCAGAGGATCACTGTTCAATTCTTCCCATGGAAACATAGATTTCAGATGGTAACTGTTAAAGACTGGCATCTACGGTCTTTACACAACTGAACAGTCCTACTTACTTACTTACCGGGTATCTCGGGGAAAAAAAACCAGTTATTGCTCGGAGGTAAACATAAATGAGACTGCAAGAAGTCTAAAAGACTGAAAAGTGAAATTAACTTGTGGAAGGATCCAAAAAATCTTCCTCCAAAACATGCCAAAGAGCTGCACTTTTCTATTCATCACAAAAAGTAGGGAAAAAGATCTTTTGTATTCTTGTTTTAAAAAGACTTCAATTTTTTTTTAGTTTTTTTTTAAAATGGTTCTCTTTCTTCTTTGACATAATTAAACATATGTAGTGTCTGTCACTGTGGTATTTGGTCAGTGAAACAGCGCCAGTAGTTTTTTCTCCTCTTGGCTTTGTCCTTATTGAAATATTAAAATGATCCTCAGACAGTTCTCAGCATTAATGCTTTTCCTAACTATTTAGCTGCAGGCACAGTTACCCAAGGACAAATACACACTTGCAAAGGGCACAAGCAAAATGTATCTTGATCCTTATTTATTCCAATTTGGACATCCCAAAGTGGAAGCTGTTAACAAAACAATGCTCTGTAAGCATACACCTACACACACACAGCCACAAACAGCAGAGACCTCTAGTCACACGGTTATACCAGGTCCTATTATTTCCTTACCAAAGCTAATGAACTTCCATAACTCTTTCAGCAGAGACTGCTTTGAGTAGATGTAAAATGCCAATGATTATTTCTGACGTTTTTCCTGCTTCCATAGCCTAACCATATACAACAACATGCAGAAAAATTTCTCCCATTTGAAAGATGGGAAATGAATGGACAAAAATATCCTCTACAGAGAATCTTTAAATAGGGGTCATTATCTGTGAAAATTGCTGGCAAAACCCCACCGCACTCAAATACTATTTAAATGCTTGATTGTCCCAGAAAAACAGTGGTAAATGGAAACAATTGATTTGGTTTTACTGACAGCAGTCAAACAGCATTCAGTCACAGGCTGATTCCTCAGGGTATTAAGTACACAGATAAGGATTTCCGTAAACAAGACAATTTATTATATGATTATCAGATATGCTGTTCAGAGCATCAAGAAAGCTGATTAATGAAACACTAAAAAATTTTAAAAAGACAACAGTAGCATGGGAGAAAACGACATCATCAACAAAAGAACAATTTTAAGGGAACCAAGTCTTACTCACAAGCCTGTTATTCTATGCACAGATTGTCTTCATTACTGCTCCTATATTTTTTTTAAAGAAGCAACTCTTTAATTTAAAAAATAAGCTATTAAACAATCCTTGAGTCTTTCTAAAAACCAGGCCAGAAAAATATAGAGCAGAATTAGCTGATTTCGTTACCAAAATATATGCTTCATATTTGATTTTTTTTTCTGGAGGATGTAAGCAGGAAGTGAGAGGAGAAATGACATTGTTTTTTTCAGACACAGGCCTCAATCCTGTAACTATCCCCTTGCGGATAAGAGTGTGTCTGAAAGGAAGCATTGCCTAAAATAAATGGTGTGTTCACCTGTTTTGGTTGATTGTATTCAGTGTGTTCACTGTTTTGTATGACCTAACCCACTGTAAAATTAAACACCTGGATAAATGCTGGTAAAACTGGACACTTACCAGAAGGAGGCTGCTGCATCCGAACATTTAATTTTAAACCCCCCCCCCCCCAATCATTTCTTAACTGAAGGTCTCTGCAGTGGTTCAGCACTAAACAGGACTGTATAATCTCAGTTTCAAGACAATTGGGGCGCCAGTCCTACAAATGCTTACATTTACTTTACTTCACTACCATGGAGGAGCTACAGTAGGTGCAATTTCAGCTTTATCTCTTGCCAGTAATGCTGACACTACTCTGCAAGAGTAGGGTCTCATACTGTTGCTTCCTGGAAGTCTGAATGCAGTCATGAAGCCTTGATGCTGTGATGCTACAGCTCCCCCTCTAAATTGCTATTTTTTTCTCCCACAAAACTATTTAAATCTGTCCCAGGCTGCATTATGTTTGCTTCCAGTTTCTACCTGACTTGCACGCTGCCATTTCCCTGACACAAAACATGGCACAAGCCAGCAAAGATGCTGTAAGAATAGGTCTCGCATTTCTTCCCAACACTGAGCACCAATTCTCATTCCTTCGGACCTTCCCTCAAGCTTGTGCCAGCACAGTCACTGCACTCATGCAGTGACGGGGATCAGAAGACTGATTTGGACTAAAAATAACGCAGGAAATGAAAAAAAAAAAATGTTTAAAAAAAAAAAAAGAGAAAGCTTCCTTATTGTAATAGTTTCTGTAGCTTGTGAAATAACTTCTCATGGAGTTTTCTACTTTGTCTGTTTCAAAAATGAAACCTGTGTTTATTGTTGGGGAAAAGGCAATGGATGAGTTATGCCACAGCAGCCTACAGAGGAAAATAGGATGGCAAAGGAAGGATCTCATGCTCTTCAACCACAAAAGGAGATTGTGAGTGATCGGATACGGAGGCTCTGATAGAAAGTGCAATGGAAGAATTTTTCTTCTCTTGATACGCATTGTTATTGAATTAACATTTTAAAAATAAACACAACTGATCAGTTCTCAGCTCCCTGAAAACATCTGTAATAAATGTTGCATTTTAAGGCCTAGGAGGAGATGAGACTGATCAATTTTAAGGGCCTACTTTTGACATTTTCAGCAGTAACGAGGCATTAATGAGTAAAAAAGCGCTCTTCAATTAAATATGCTGTATTTCAGATTAATATGCCAACATGATAAAATTCAATTGTTAGCTTTGCAATTTTTTTTCTTCAGAATGCTCAGGTGGATCCTGTTATGAATTGCACACGATCAGATTATTTTTGGCCATGAGAACTCATAGTACCAAGCCACTACTCACTCTCCTCAGTCCCCTTACACAGTGGGAAGGGAGTGGAGAGCTTAAACTTTGACTAAATGATTCCACTTCCATATTCCACAGCTTACAGGCTTCCTAACTCCTCATTCCCATCCTCACTGCAGTTACCTTGGTTCCCGATTCACTGTAACACTGTGGGACCACACGGTGACCTGGATCGCTGAGGTGATTCGGGCTCATGACTGAAGTATGTTCACATCACAGAATCAAAACAGACCATCAGTTATATTCCATTATATAGCAGCAGTATGATTCCAGCCAACAGCCTAAGCTTTATGTATTTCGACCGATCTCAAGTACTAAAGTATTTAGCAGTGCCAGCTCTAAATTGATTTTTAAATTAACCCACCCCTATTGACTTCAGTTAAGTCTAGTGCTCTTACCATCAACTTTGTACAGCCCAATTCCATGTGTATCAACGTTTCTCTAAAGCATTTGACGCATTCCTATTTCCTGCGTATCACGATTGGAAAATAGTTTAAAAGGAACAAACCTTACTGAACCAGTCTGGGTTCTTCTTTTTTGTCATGGCAAGTGTGGAACCTGCTTTCATCCCTGCTGTAGCAACGGTACCTAGAAAAATTCCACCTGCCAAGGAAGGTTTAAGAAATAAAAATCAAGATTTTATTTCTTAAGGGAAGAAAAAAACCAAACCACACCACAAAAGCAAACCTGCTCTGAAAATAAAATCTGAAAAATGAAGATCTGTCAGCACACGCTGAAGGGAAAGGCACAGTTGTGTACATTATCTGTATTAACTCAATATGGCAAGAAAGCAAGAAAGAGTATTTTGAAATAGAGCATTTTGAAAATTAATGGCAAGTGTGCATATTTTCAAGCCACACACACACAAAATCATTAAGACCCAGGATGGCTTTTCACAGGACTTCGAAATCTCTCTCTCATTCCAGAACCAGGCCACTAAAATCGTCTTGTTCTATGGCTCTGCCTCACCCTTCCCCAAGAGGAAGATGTAATTATTTTTGTTGCATCACTTGTGATTTCAAATGGCCATCTGAAAATCCACCAGTACCTCCGAAGACCATTCCGTAAGCCACACTTGTTCGTCGGCTTTCTTTATGTTCTAACGCTCTATTTAAAACAAGAAAATGACACTAGCGGGAAGCTTTCCCAAGACAGAAAGCATTCCTCACTTTTCAGTTTATTCAGAGCGTTTCCAAACTCACTCGGGGACACTTGATCCCTTCTTGCATCAAAGGCAGATGTAGCTATACCCGCCCACTTTTAAGAAAAAGGCTTGTTACAAAGACTGAGTGCACTGTACAAACACATCTGATTCGTATTAAAATTAAAAAAAATTCAGGGGGTTACAAGTTCTTCCTTTGCAACTATCGATAGATACCCAGCCTGTTTTCCCTTTCCTAATACCAGTTCAGTAATTAAAAAATTGGCCTGAATAGGAAGTAAGAAGCAAAACATGTTTACATTAGGTCTCACTTTTAAAAAATTAATTATCCTGTTATTGTCACGGAGAGGTTTGCTGTGCTCACGTCAATGAAATCTATAAAGCACCTCTTCTGCCTGGGAGCAGGAAGGCCTCACGTGCCGTCCGAACTTGGCTTGCCCACTGCATTTTACACTTCAAGGTCTACTAACCAGCATTTCCCCGATTTTAGAAATAATAACCGGTCTCAAATTAACTTCTCCTCAAAGAGGAGGCGCTCGATGCACGGCCTCCATGGGAGGGGCAGGAAAGCACCTGGCCACAGGGAACGGTGCCCCCGCACTAGCACGGGCATGGAGACGCTATTCCCTGCTGTCCGGAGCGGGGTACCGCCGCCCGGTGGGGGGCTGCCC
>NW_009260493.1:2736526-2745963 GCF_000687185.1 Egretta garzetta
CGGCAGTGTCCCGGGGGCCCGAAGCGCGCCGAGGGAGAATGGGCAGAAGTTGCCAAAGCCTCTTTCAAAAAAATCAGGCCTTGTGCAGCAGGCTCCTAAGAGGTTGTGTGTTAAAGCCTGCGGGACGGGTAACGTCGTGGACTGTACGGAATGAAAGCTGGAGAACTTCTTCCTTCCCGTGAATTTTACCGAGCTTTAGGTTGACTAATGGTCTTGCCCTAAAGTACATCTTTTTGTTCAAAATTCTCATTCTCCCAAGTTATGTAAATAGTTCTTCATACACATCCGAATTCTGTCAGAATGGAATCATAAAGTACACTACGAGAACCATATGTTTCTGTTTTCTTTCACGTCTGTGCCGCAGTAATTCTCAGTTGCTGATGGATGTAAATTGCTCTACAGTTACCTATCACGCTACTGAATGTGTTGTCAAACACATACTGAATTATCGAATATTGAATTATTCAATCATCCTGAATGTGTTTATCAAACGGTATAGTAACTTACCAGGATTCAACACAGGCAGGTAAAGTGTATTTTTATTTATAACAGTACTTTAACAGCAAGCAAAGACTGTAAATAAATCCAAACCATGTGTTTCTTCCCCAGCTTCCTTCTTTGTGTCTTTTCAGCATCATTTATAGTCTGTATCTAAGGGTCTAATTATAGGGGCTCGGGTTGCTAGGCAAAAATTTAGTATTTTGGGAAACTTCCTGTTCATGGTACTTCTGAAAACCAATCCAAAGCCGTTCCCTAATCGTCCGTGTACTGTGTCAGTTAAACAAAATTTTATGCAGTTAAGAAGCAGTTATTACAAAAGAAGTAGGTATTGCCTCTGCTGTGGAGCTGACCTGTTGTCACTAACTCCATTTTGCTGATCTGGACAGCACCTAAATGACTTCTTCCCTCCTTTGGAAAAAGCACCCCAAAATCACGTGTGTGTGTGTTTCGGAATATCATTAGACTTTGCCACAGAGAGTAATAAAACCTCCTGGAAAAGCTTTTAGAAAAGGTGATCTTAGAAAAACTGCATAGGGACAATATTAAAAGAGGAAATAACTTCTTACTTTATCTTCATGCCAAAGTGTACGTGATTATATGAAGTATTTAAATGATATTAGTAGGCATAAAACGAAGCAGCATGCGTGTCATTTTGCTTATAAATTGTGTCAGGATCACTGTTGCATCTGCTAGAAGAATCCTTGAACCGTGAGAGAGACTAACCTATTTTTTGTGTCTTTGATGATAAAATCCTAGATTTTCTTCTCAGGGTAGTTTTCTGAGTTCACATTGATCAAGACATCACTTTCTTTCAAATCTTCTCCAGAACCATGAAGAAAGAGAAGAGAAAAGGTAAAATGATGTTATTTCATCCTGGTTTGAACAATGCCAAGAGTCTGTCTTTAAGAGAGTCAGATAAGATCTGTCTCCGTTAATCATTCACAGAGACTTAAGGGCATAAACCCCACAAAATCCACCCTGTCTTACTGAATAACTTAAAATCCTTAGTGCTGTAAAATCAGTATCCTGCTTTAAACAAACAAAGCAGAGACGTTCAGCGGAATTGCAGCTATTTAGGCTGCAGTATCAATCTCTCCTTGTTGTATAATTGAATATCACAGAACGTTTTCCCTCCTTTTAGGTATGCCTCACCCAAGAGCCTTGCATTTTCCATCATTACTCCTTCTCTGTCACTGTTCCGATACACATGCAAGTGTGCTCAGCTATCCATGGCTACTCAGAATTAACCAGTTACCTTTTTCTAAAATTCAGTTATGTTTTTCTAAAAGTGGACACATTTTGTTTGAAAGACAGATTTTAATGAGTCTAGTATCAAATATCTAAATCTTCATAAAATGAGGGCATGAAAATGTATATGCAAATAAGTAGGCTATATAGGTGATAGCGGAGTTGAAAAAATTCATGACTCAATGTGACCGCGGGTCTGAGCTCTTGTAGCTTTGAATTTGGACAAAGCAACAGTAATTGCATGACCAGGTTCAGGCACTGTGCGCGTGTTCACTGCCTGTCGAGGTCTGCAATAGCCAGGGTGCCCTGAGTTTCACAGAGAAGCAGTTGTGGACGGTGGGCTTCCTTCTGTGGGCTTCTGAGTTTATTACAAAGAATTCGGTGAGCCAAAAGCAGACAGAGGCAACCAAAGTTGTCAGCTTCAAAGTATGTGTAAATGTCCACCTGTGATTCTGAAGTTGCGGTGAGGATTTCTACATCGACCCCTGAGTTTTAATGAAAAATTGGTAACACGGTGCCTCTCTTGTGGAAGTTCATAAAATTGTACAGTATTGCTGAGGGAGAAGTGTGGAAAGAAAAGAAGCAAAAGCACAAGGAAGGTAAGAATGTTAAGAAAAACACAAAAGAAGCAAGTTTGCATAAATATATTCCCTAAGAGATTTTTATGCAAGCTGCCAAGAAGCAGCTCTATCAAGAAATAAAAGCACGGTGTGCAAGCTTCTCAATGTAATGCTGTGAAATATTTCAGTCCTGGCCTGTGTTTGTCCCGCTCCCCTTCCTCTCCTGTGCGGGACCTGGCCATCTCCGCTGAAGGCAAGTTTCACTCAAGGACCAAGCTTGCAACTTAGGTCTTCAGAGAAAAAGCTGGTTTATACGCTGACTGGGACATAATAAATGCAGTAATTTGATATATTCACTAAATTATCAAACTGTCTGATTTTATATATCCAAAACAGTCTTGAGCACCACTGCAAAAGAAGTTGGCAGCCGAGGCACAGAATCCTGCTTGGAGTTTGAAAATCCAATTCCAAACATAGAGGAGGTTGATTTGAATACTGGTTAAACTGACATGTTCAGGAACAGAACTGGATTATGTAAAAGAATTTGGGCAAGAGCCAAACGCTGGTTTTGGAAAGAGAGAAAATGCAGCAGTTGAGCTCCTCTCCAGCTCTCAGGAGAGCTGAGCTTTGCTCTCTGCCTGACTCGCTGGGGTCATTTCCTGTATTTATGGAAGCTTTGATATTCCTGAAAGCACAGTGCAGCCTCGGCGCTGCGTACAGGCGGGGGCATGAAGAAACCGGTTACGTGTTTCCAAACAATTATCTGGTCGATTGGACAAGCAAGGAAAGCGTTCTGCAGCTATGATTGGGTTTCTGCAGAAACCTCTGGTTTTACAGTAAACTGGTTACTGTTTTGCATCTCTTAAAAATCTGGTGGCTAGAACCCCCATGTTGAGAGTAAGTGCTCAGGTCTCTCATCTGCTATCACAGCAAAAATCTGGTCACTGAATAATGGTTTATAGGCTTTAACCGCAGCAATACTGACAAAGTCAGTGCTCATTTGTCGCACGTAAGAACAATTACAAGAAGAGCCTTGCATCAGAGAATCGAAAGATACTTTAAAAGTATTGTTTGAGCTAGCTTCACACATTTATGGCAGGGGTATTTTTGCATTTGGAGAAGATGAGGAAATTAATCAGTTTGCACAAAGTTCTGCTGTAGTTCTCTGGCAAAAGCAGGAGCTGAGAGGACAGATCTCCAGATTCCCGGTCACCTCCCCCAGCCCCTGAGCTGCCTTTCTAAGCCGCAGCTTACTTCTGCAGAATACGAAACGTTTCTTTTTTAATTTCACTTTTACATTTGGTTATTCAGCAGGGCATGTCAGGCGTAACTTTGGACATGACTGAGTGTGCCGGCATGCTGCACTGACGCCGCAGCGGCATTGCTTGTTACGGTCAGGGCCTGGCCGCATTTCAGTAAATGGCAAAAGTCCCACTGGCAGCATGGCCAGAATTTCAGTTATAAATCCCAAATGAGCACTCATGGATGATGACATTATGGCTGGTCAGAGGCACACTACAAATTTCAGAGCTGTTTGATAATACATATCGAGGCCATCATATGCCTTGGACAGCATTTACGTGGGGCTGCAGAGGTGAGAACACTTACAGAGGGTCTTCTTGCATATGCGTGTATCTACTTGTTTTCCATCTACCAGTATTAGTAATATCTACCACTGTTCTTATCCCTTACTAAATGACATGTTTTATTACCTGCTCAGTGTTTACAATATTGTCTCTTGGCAAGTAAAATATGCCCATATCTCTTTGGCTCTGCCCCCATTAACTACAGGGGCAAATGATAGATCCCTTCCCAACTCCTGTGGTATTACCACTGTCTTTAGAGACCTGGCAAATATATTTACGAGCTCTTTTTTAATTTTACTGGTACCATGTCTTTGATGGTCTCAGTATGTATTTCATTATAGAATAGTACTCTATCAACTTTTAATAGTTACTTTGCTGTACCATATTAGAAAAACTTTTAAAAGGTGCAGAAAAAAAAATATTTCTGACTGAATTTAAAAAAGAAACAGCAGAAATTAATTATTATTTCCATGGTGTTATTAGAGCATGGCCTGGTACTTGAAGCTCAGCCACACTGCCTGGATGCTGCAACCTGAGGTAGCAGTGGTGGTCCTGCACCACCATTTAGATCAACGAGCTGACCAGGTCTGCCTGGTGGCAGCCTGGAAGCAGGATTTTCTGCAGAGAACATCTGCTCCTCGCCCACGGGGCCAGAATTGGAAACTTACAAAATTATGGTTGTCAGGACAGAGGAGGCCTCTTGGGGAGAGTCCAATATGCAGAGTTGTCCACCCTGTGTGTTTCCTGCTGTGGGCTCCAGGAGATGACTTTGTCGGTGGCTCAAATGGGTCCCCAAGAGGACGGTCAGGCTCAGACCAGACTGCCTGGAGAGGTTGTGCAGTTCCCTTTCAAGGAAGATTTCATGGGGATAAAGCCCTGAGTGAGCTGTTCTGAGCTCACAGCTGAGCCTGCTTTGGGGAGGAGGTTGGACCGGGACCTGGACGTCTGGGTAGATTCCCCCACTAATTAGTTTGTGGGCAAGGGTGACTTCAAGCTTGGCTCACTTGCACCTGGCTCTGATGTAACACCCCATGCCACAGTGGCTGCGGGGCAGCAGGGCTGTGCTGCTGGCATGGGCCACCACTGGCCCGCAGAAGCCCCTCGGATGCCATGTTCAGAGGCTGCTGCGTTGCGTGGGCCTGTGGGAGGGCTGCTGCGCCCGCCCCATGCCACTGGCTGGCCTCCTGCGGCCAACAACACTGGTTTGGGGGCCCTCGGCAGTGGTGTGTGCTGCAGAGCACCTGGCAGAGGGAAGAAATTGGACTAGCGTCCCCCAGCTCGTGGGGAGGTGGCCAGTACAAACTTGACTCATGTACATCACCTGCTGAGAAATCCAACCGTAAAATTAATTGGCATGAATACGAGACGTATACTTTTCCTAATCAGTTTCAGTGCAATTATATCCAAAGGCCCTTTTCGCGGTCATTCACAGAGCTTAATTGCTATAGTTTAATATTACAATTAAAAAAGGCCTGGAAGGAGAGCTGAATATTAGGCTCCTGATGAATGATAATTATCACTTTGTGTAGATGGATGGAAAACATTTCTAATTAAATTATTCTTGTAAAATAAATTAATAGTGTGATCTGGATAAAGTACTTCTGATTTCACATCTAGAATATTTCCAAGAGCACCAGGTTTGTGCCAGAATTTCAGTTGGTGCTTCAAATAGTGTTTTACAAATATCGGACTTTTCAGTCAATTTAGCAGCTTATCGTAGGTTTCTGCAGTGAAGATGTTCAGCAATGATAGAATGATTCAAATGTTGCACAGAGAATAAAGTAAAATCAAATAAAACTACGCAACTAGCATAATCTCTTAGTTCTACGAGCATGGGGGATTCACAGTCTAAATGGCAGGGATTCATAGCGTAACTGTCACACATTTTCTTCCTGTATTAATTTCATCTCCATCTGAGGATTTTTGCAAGACATAAACCATTAAGCTAATACTTGAAAATGAGAAAAGCTCATTAGCAGCTCCAGCGAAGGGAGTGAGATGGGCAAGGAAGGTGCAGGTCATTAACGTTTGAAAGAGAAGGAAGCGTGAAAGTTTTAAGAAGAATTAGTCAACGTGCAAGCTGTCTGTGCTCTGTAAGAATCCAATGATTTTTGTATACCTCGCATTTCTTTCTCATTAGTGAGACCTGCAATGAATAAAGTAAACAGGCAAATGTAAAGGTCTCAGCTGAAGGTGTCAGACTGCATTTCAAGAAGTGGATTATAGATAATCATTCTGAGATGACCAGTAGCTTCATGGGCTAATACATGTAGCTGACACGTTAGGTGTTGACAGCCGGCCTCATTAGACATTCATTTTAAGTTTCTAGAGCAACTGTCTGTGACTCCAACAGGCATAAAGTGGGAGATAGATGGCCACTTTCTGTCAGAAGATAATGGGAATTTTGTGTCAAGGCACTCTCTGTGCATATGGAAGACTGTCCCCGAAATTTTCTGCATGCATGCCCTCTTGTGTATGCAGTACATTAGTGCTCACTGTATATATCAAAATTTGGCACTACTGTATCTCTCTAAACATCACATTAATCCATCTGTCTGTCACCATGGTAACAAGGCTCCCTATTGATGACTGAACAAGAGCTGAACCATTAAAACTAAATGTACATGGTTAAAAAAAAAGTGAGTAAGCTCAATTGGTGTAGCCCTAAAGAAGCACAAATGGTTGAAAATGGGCTAATTAATATTTTCTATGCATTATTTTTATTCATGGTTATAGATCTGAAATCAAGTCTATTGCTAAAATGATCCTTAAGTCTGATCTTTGCTTCTTCGCATCTATTTATTACATATTCTGCTGAACTCAATATTAAAAAACATACATTTTTTTTCAGAAGTTTACATGTTCCATATTTGTCCCAGAGGGTAGAAAGATGAAATTAATATCTTGAAGATACCAAGTACAAAGCAGATTAGAAATGTTGCTGAATATTTTACTGCACATGTTCTCTCTCTCTTTCACTTCCATGCTTGTAACGTTGCCAAAATAAAATCAGTAAAGTGCACACATGCATTAAAGGATCAATGTCTAACTGAGCACTGTTAGTTAGTTGGACCTGAGATTTTTTGAGAAGCACAATGTCATGGAAACTCTGACATGAATTACTGAACTTCATAAATCATTCTTGGACAATTATTTCCATTTTTTATTACACTGGCGCCATGCACGCTATTAATGGTAGACTCAAGTCTATAATTCTATTAGGCTATAAAGAGGTCTTTGGTTTTAGAGCAGAAATAAAGCTTAAAACTAACCGCTGACATCTCATCCCTTTCTGTGTTCATTGGATGGTGCTTTTTGTTCTCTAGAAAAATGCTGTGTATGACCCTTTGCAGAGTTTCTTTTCCAAGTCTCTTTGCTTTGCTCACAAGATTAACACTAATAACAGCTACAAAGTGGATAAAATGAGGGACCAGAGACAGAAACAGGGTCGGGAGGTAGCTCACAAGGGCACTTTATCAACCCCATGGAAGGCTGGCTGGTTGGAGGGTCAGATGGGGGCATCGCTCTGTCTGCCTGTGCATGGCAGGGGGGAGTTTGTACACATGCATGTATGTTGGTCATATGTATACCAGGCAAATTTTTTTAAATCCAATGTCCTAGAAGGCAAACATGGATGGTTTTCCCTGTTACAGGGTATATGAACCCCTGGAAGACCCGGAAAGTCAGCTGAACCTACTTGGTAGAACAAGGAGGCACAGATGCTACCAACCAGCTTCGGGTTTCTGATTCACGTCTGACATTTAAAATGCTTTCAGCTCAGCAGGAGGCTAGAGGAACTTGCAGGTGTGGAGGAAAGCGAGCGAGCGAGCAAGCAAGCAGCCAACCAATCAACCATCCAACTTCTCTCCTTCTCCCCCTCACTCCGTCTCCCCCTCTCTTCCTCTTCAGGTGAAGAAAGGTGATCCTTTGAATTGATAGAAAAGATTACTCCTGTCTGATACGAAGCAGAGGGGCGAGAAAGAACTAACAACTGAAGACAGTGTCCCTAGTTTTGACTTTAACAGAAAATAAAAGATTAATTCTGAACTTTATAAATGCCAGGTTTGTGGCATGTATTGCCCTGGGTGGACAGAGCCATGACAACGTGATCTGACTGCAAATGTTTTTTGGGGTATAAAAGTGGCGCTTGGCCATGCAGATGATGGCCACATGTGATGTATGTTGTGATCTAATTTGTCTTTCTTCCAAGCAGTACGTCACCTCCACTACTGGACCCAGCAGGCCTTACAAGACAGCAGCAGCCACAAGCACAATTTCTCAGTGTTCCTCTAGTGAGCTAAGCTTTCTAAGATTGTAAGGAGATCTTTGTTGGTCAATATAATTCATTCCACTTCCCCAAATGTTAAAACAACAATGCAGTATGTTCCCCTGATACAATGAATTTCAGATAGTTTATTATATAAGAAATCCTACAGTGCAGTCAAATGGCATTCCTAGGGATGGGAGGAACTTTGCTTTTTACTTACAAAGTTATACATTGTAGTAATTTTAAATTAAAGTGCAAAAGATTGTGTTAATATTAAAAATTTAAAAGCTATTCCTATTAAGAATTATTAGTCCCATTCTAATTCAATATTGAAAAGAAAGTATTCTTTCTTTTCAGAGAGATTGTTTTCAAAGAAGTATTCTTATTTTCATGATTTTTAGAAATCACTAAATTTCTCTTTGATTTTCTTTTAATTTGATTTTACAAGATCTGGGCAACATCCTTTGTCACTCCAGTGAATTCCTTTCTCTCTTGAGAACTTGGGTCTTCTGAAAATGTCCTTTTCTTCAAAACATGCTGTTGTGACAAAAACTTGGTTGGAATCCTCACCTAGCACAAGAGAGTTACTTCCTCGCCAACAGTATTTCTGTCTTCAAGCTATGTAGTACCTATGTCCTCTCACTGCAGATGGAAGAAATTTGGGGATCTATAGAGGGCATGCTTCTGCACGGCCCATACGTTCGGCTGCTATTCATATAAGATGGAGCATGTTCAACTCTGTTTCAGTTCTCAGCCACTCAACAGAGACAAAGCATTTCACAATCCAAGATTTTATTCGAACAACACAGTTTTGGGCCAGATACAATTCTTGCTACAGCACTCCTATGTTTCCAGCTGTCTCACGTTGATGTCTTCTCCCAAAGTTTAATTTCATCCACATGCTGTGTGAATAGTACTCCATATGTGTATGGAAGCATCTTAGGTGCATTTCAGATAAATGTTCAACGTGACAGCTGCTGAGGATATCAGTCAGGCACTTGCTCGACTCTGGGATTTATGTGGTCTGTTCCCACCTGGAAGAGAAGCCTCTGCTTTCACAGTCTCTCCCAATACTGCAAACAGCATGTTCCAAGCAGGTGCCTTTTTTCAAAGAAATATAGAACTGAAGATCTCCCTTCTTCCCTCCTCCCTGACTGTGCTGTGATATGAAAAGCTCCGAGCCACACTGGGGATTCAAAAGACCACTGGTTATCATACCCTTGCATCGCTGCAGAAACATGTTTCCTGCGCTTGGTGATAAAGCCATGGGAAATC
>NW_009260493.1:2745977-2747778 GCF_000687185.1 Egretta garzetta
CCTGCAAGCAGTAGAACAAAGTTCTTGATCTGCTTGCTGCCCAAAGCAGGCTGCCAAACTGGGACAGACAAGTGCTATTAAGGAGTTGGTGGGTCTTGATGGAGATGGGAGATGCACCAGTATCTCACCCACCAGCAAGGTCAGAGTGCTTTATTACTGGAATGACAGGTCCTTCAAAAGCTGTTCAGGCACCTTCTGACTTTCACCCTTGTTGAAACCTCATCCAAGGAGGAGCCATATAGCCTGTCAGCCCATCAATCAACAGAACCAGCCCAAGCAACTTCCAGCCTGAGCATCCCTTATTCATGGTGGCCGAATCCAGTGCTTCTCCACTGAAGTGGTCTGCATAGTAACACTAGATGAAGCCTTAACATGTAAGCACTTGGTTTTATTAAATTTCAGGGGTTAATTATGGTGAACTCTTCTACTTACAAGAAATATTTTTGCATACAGATATGCGTATATTTCACAACATGTTTTTATTTAGTTTTCTGTTTGACATCTATTTTGAGTAAGGGCTTGGAAGGCAAGTATTTCCTTCCCTCATCTTGGCTCCAAGACTGGCCTCCTAGAGAGGGATGGTAGGGAATGTGGGTTGCCTCTGCCTGGAGGGGATATGGGGCAGGCAGCAAAGCAGCTAGATACTGTCAATCTGCCTGAGAGCACTTGGGTTTTGTTCTTGTGTGAGCCTTTCATGGCACAGGCTGACCACTGACCTTTGCAAAGAGCATTCCTCAGCCCGCCACTTCTCAGAGGCAGGAGAGGAGTTAAATTTATGAGGTGTTAAGAAGATGGAGAGTTGTATGCTTTGGGTAGGTTAGTGGAGAGGAGATATAAACTGGTACTTTCCATGATTTTGGAAGGAGGTGGGAAAAGGAAGTGGGAGGATTGGGGGTTGTTTGGTCTTTTTGTATAAAGAGGAAACTCTTGCCTTTTGTCTTCTTGAGGAGGTGCAGAGGAAGGAAGGAAATCAGTGCTTTTTTTTTGGTCATGTATGGAGAGAAAAATTCTGCCCTGTGAGCACTGGGTAGAATGAACATTCTTTAAATTAGTGCCTTTCTTGCCCTACAGACCCAGGTGGTGCTTGTGAGGCTGTGCTGTTGCTAACACATATTTGCCTACCATCCCAGGGCTCAGGATTGCTTGGAGGCAGCAGCAGTACGGGGATGGATATAGACAGGTGGAAAGACATAACCTTATGGCGCTAATCCACATTGAAGGGTTCACCAAACCCCTCATACAGAGATGGTGTGAGATGCATCCGGTCATAGGGGTTCTCATAGAACATGGGAAATTGGCATCTCCCGTATCCTGGCAGTCCATGTGGTCAGCAAGTGGAGTGCACAGTCCCTCCCAACACTGCATGTGTGCAGCGTGGCACTTCACCCAAGATTAAAAAGCTGCAAAGCCTGAAATAAACACAGGTTCTCTAGCTTTGCAAGAAGCCAAGGTTCTGCAGTGCCAGCTACAACAGCTTGGGATTCTACAGGTATATCAGCCGGAAAAGGAAGGTTAAAGAGAGTGTACCCCCGCTGATAAGCGAGACCGGCAGGCTGGTAACAGCAGATGAGGAGAAGGCTGAGGTACTCAACAACTTTTTTGCCTCAGTCTTCACTGGCAGCCTCTCTCCTCACCCCTCTCGAGTTGATGGATGGCATGAGGAGGCCTGGGAGGGCAAAACCCCTCCTGCTGTAGGAGAAGACCAGGTTCGTGACCACCTGAGGAACCTGAATACACAGAAGTCCATGGGCCCTGATGAGATGCATCCCAGAGTCCTGAGGGAATTGGCCGATGTAGTCGC
>NW_009260493.1:2748421-2758690 GCF_000687185.1 Egretta garzetta
TCCTGCACCTGGGATGGGGTAACCCCCAGTATCAATACAGCCTGGGGGGAGAAAGGATTGAGAGCAGCCCTGCCGAGAGGGACTTGGGGGTGCTGGTGGATAAAAAGCTGGACATGAGCCGGCAATGTGCCCTGGCAGCCCAGAAGGCCAACCGTACTCTGGGCTGCATCAGGAGGAGCGTGGCCAGCAGGTCGAGGGAGGTAATTCTGCCCCTCTACTCAGCTCTGGTGAGACCTCACCTAGAGTACTGCGTCCAGCTCTGGAGCCCTCAGCACAAGAAGGACATGGAAGTGTTGGAGCGGGTCCAGAAGAGGGCTACTAAAATGATCCGAGGGCTGGAGCACCTCTCCTATGAGGACAGGCTGAGAGAGTTGGGCTTGTTCAGTCTAGAGAAAAGAAGGCTGCGGGGAGACCTGATTGCGGCCTTTCAGTACCTAAAGGGGGCCTATAGGAAAGAGGGGGAAAACCTTTTTAGTAGGGCCAGCTGCGTTAGGACAAGGGGTAATGGTTTTAAACTAAATCGGGGTAGGTTTAGGCTAGATATAAGGAAAAAATTCTTTACAATGAGGGTGGTAAACCACTGGAACAGGTTGCCCAGAGAGGTAGTGGAGGCCCCATCCCTGGAAACATTCAAGGCCAGGTTGGATGGGGCTCTGAGCAACCTGATCTAGTTGGCGGTGTCCCTGCTGACTGCAGGGGGGTTGGACTCGATGACCTCTAGTGGTCCCTTCCAACCCAAAACATTCTATGATTCTATGATTCTATGATTCTACCTACTCTGGAAGCATGGAGAGTTGACAATGACTGATACTTTTTCTCTTAGTGTAGCTGTAAGAACTGTGTAGACACAGCCTGTGAGGAATGTGAATCCTGTCTTTTGTTCCCTGCAATGGGGGAGTCCACACTGAGAAAAGATCTGACAATATTCTCAGTGTTGCTGAAGAAGATTATCTGGGGATAGAGGCTGTGGAGAATGCCTTTGAAGACTGTGACTGTACACAGACCCACCTTGGATTTGCTGAAGCTAATCTGTACCAGATGCCTCCTGAATATGTGTGGATGCCCGGAAAGCCAGTTAGTGCTGAATGGCAGGTGCTAACTCTGAGACAGGCACCTCACATGTGGCTTCCCGTGGCCAAGAATACTTGGTTATCTACTGCTTGTCCCAAACAGAGACCATAACATGGTGCCACAGGGAACGTTAGTCTCCAAGATGCAAAACCTCCTAAGTTATGAAGTATTGGTTATTGCAAAATTTCTTGAGCTGTCGCACAAGGAGCAGGTACAGTGGCAGCTGCAGCAAGCAAAATAACGGCAGGTGGGGTGTGTTTGCAGTCTAGGCAATGCAAAGGTAACCGATGTGTGCTAGGCTTGTTCTGAGCAACGTGTTGTGGTTAGGTATTGTGGTTAGAGCAGACAAGTGCTGAGTGTTGTGCATGATGCATAATAGACAGGGCTGTGGTATGCAGATTAAAAAAGTGTGGGATGGATTTTGCACTAAAATATGCTTCTCTGAGTGTGAAGAAAGGATGAAGCTAGTCCGCTAGGAAAGCCCTAGCTTTGACCTGCATGCCAAAAGCTAGTCTGCACCAGTTGGCCTGTATGAGAATCACAAAAAATGGAAGTTAAATTGGGTTCTCATAGATCCCCATGAGCCACCCAAGGCATCCCTTTGTGCCACCAGTAATTTGCTTTTTGTTAGCATTTCTCTGTGGAGGAATGCTTCCTAGTTTCAGTTATCTTCACAAGTGGAAAAATGCAAGTTTTTACAGATTATTTCCCTTTCCAAGATGTTCCTTCTGAGTAAAGGTTTCTCTAAAAATCCACCTGCACTTTCTCCCACAGGCAGTGAGTGCCAGACCTTTCCCCTCTTGATGTCCTCTGCCCCTATTCCTCAGCTCTGAGCAGCCACCTGAAGCTTTAGCCATCAACTTTACCACGTATTCACCACCTCTGAGGCATCCACAGGCTGATGCTGTTTGCATGAAGGACTCAGACTCCTCACTATTTGTATTTGGAGACTTCATTCTTCTACATGTAACCCCACTTTGTAAATTTCCACACGGAAATATTTATGTTTGTATCTGGAAGTTAAAAGGGGAGCCTACTTACTAGGAACTGAAGCTCTTCAAGCTCAGGTATTCACACAAGTGCTTCCCTCCTGCCCTTTTTCCTTCCGATGTTACTGGTCACTTGGGGCTCTGTGGCTGAGAGGCAACTGAATTAGAATGGTCCACTTCATGTGCTCTGAGCTGGAGGGAAGGCAGGCTGAGCGCACTCCACTGTAGTCAACGTGAAAAGATTCCTCCGGTGTCTGCTTACACACACCTGTGGTACCAATGAATACGTGGATTTCACATTGGGAGGAACTCTGGTTACCGGTAAACACTTTTGTTATCTTTACATCAAGTCTGAGTTTAAATTGTTCTCCCAACCTCATTTCTTTCTGAAGATTTTTTCTGTTATATTCCTGCTAGCATTCTGTACCTACACTCCTTTGAATCAAACAAAATGTACCACTTCATAATGCCTCCAAGACTAATATTTGCATATTATTTATTGCATGAATAATTTTCTTTAGAATTCTGAGTGGTTTTCCTGGATTTGCTGGTTACAGTTTTATTGGTTTAAGATGTGATTATACTGCAGACTGCCATTTGCTCATCAGAATTAATTTATATGAATGCTAGTAGATTAGTATAAACTAATTCTACAGAAATTCAGATTATAAACTCATTCTCCTATTTTGGTGTAAAGAGCATATGTTCTAAAGCCTTTACCAGTCACTCTCAGAATCTTGGCCAAAACCTTCTCTTACGCATACAAATAATCCCATACCTTTTCTTATAAGAAGTTCTTGAATTTTTTGAAGAATAGTTATTGATTAAAATAATTAATGGTTAATAATCTTACAGGAAAAACAGAAATATCTCTTATGAGGCCCACTGGAGCATATTTGAAGAAGACAAACTTATGAGAACCCTTAAGTGAGCCATTACATTGAATACAATATGAAATATGCATTTATTAAGTGAAAACCACATTTCCATCAGAAGATATTGCATCAACTAGCAGTAGAAGTAATTGCTAAAACTCTGACGCCATAAACACATACCTAGTTGGGCACAAGCTTCTGAGCAGAGCAGAGCCCATCCATTTAAGTGTTGACAGAAACATGGGAATGATAAATATAGTAAATAAATAAACAAAAATAGCGGAAAAATGTTTTTGTTTTATGCCTCTGACCACACTTGGGTATGATCAGTATCACATCTCTGTTGATTGTCAGACTTCCTTTCTCTATTGCAGTATTACCAGCCATATGATTCATGAGTCATATCTAGTCCTTTGTACACAGAGCTCATTGAATATTCAGATTCTACTAAGTATAAATTATCAAGTAAATTAATTTTTTTTTAATCCTGTTTGCTGGGGGGTGAAGGGAAGGAACACAGACTTTCCAAATTTGAAATTAATTCAGTCCTTGCAGTGCTGCACCCCTGAGTCTGTCATGGCTTATTGTCCTGAAAACAATAGCTCTGAGAGGTGTAAAATGACCTGTTCTCCTTTATTCTTTTTGCTCATTGTTTTATGGTAGGAAGGTGAGAAAGAGGGGTGGCTATGAAACCCAAGACCAATGTCGCTGTTTGCTGAAAGAAAGTATATACAGTGGGGAGGACAGGTCTAGAAGAGACACAAAACTATGTTGAAGGCAAGGAAAGGAGTATGGGAAAAAAAAAAAAGAAAGGAACAAGAGAAAAGCAATTATATAATACTAAATCTTCCCCATTAATGATGCTGAATTGTGACAATGAAGCATTAAAGAGATTTTCAAAAGCAGTTAGCTCCATTTTGAGACGGCCTAGTTAAGTGTTTAATGATGCAGATAGCCCCCCTCTGGGATTTATAGAAGTCTCTAATTGCCTAATTCCTCCAGGAAAACTATTACGTATTTTGTGTTAAACCATATAAACACACATCATGAATGTGTTCCACTGACAGCAATGGGTGGTTCTGCTGTAAATGCTCAAAGTGTGTAGTCCAAAACAGTGAACAGCTCACGACTGTAAAGAAGGCTTTTCTCAAAATGAGCGTCACGCTCCTTCATGAGCTGGATGGAATCACTTTCTTGCGCTCCACTGCAGAGCACAAGTTTCTACTTTCCCACAGTACCATAAGCAACCGTTTGCTGAGGCAGCAGAGAAGAAAAAACAAAAGGCAGCCAGGAAACATACACAGAGCGGGGCAGAATGGGTTGTATATGAGATAAACTGGAGCATATTTGTGGGTATTCTTTTGTGAACCAGGAGTTCAGTCTCTTATAGCCCCAGGTAGGAAACAGGAGGAAAAAAAGAATAACCTGTAAAAGGGATATTCTTTTACGCAGGAGATATTAGTTGAAGAAATCTATCTCAAAACATTTTTACTATTTTAATTGGTTAATTAAAATAATTGCAGTTGACAGCATCCCTCTAACTACATGACCATTTGTAGGTGTGTATTTTATTATTTTTTGTTTTGTTTCCTATGGGGACAGACTTACGCAATTGTTTAAAGTGTAAGTCAGACTTTCCTTCTCTCCCCAAAGGAAAACTTTGGAACTTGCTCGGCTGAATAGGAAAGAGAGTAGAAGTTTCAAGCATAATTAAGTTCTTACAAGTTTCCTGAAAATCAATGGAAGGAAGATAAATTAATGCCAACGCTGTGGAAAGGACTTGGTCATTATGTACTACCATCCTCAGCAAGTCATAATGAGATGGCTTGAGCTTACCCACCACTACCAGAGGCAATGGTCCTGCTCTCCCTTCCTTTTCTGTCTTTAAGCTGCATGTTGTCTCCTCTCCCTTTTTGGCAGCTCTTGCACTGATGGGATGCCTCCATGAGCACATCTAGTTGAGCCTGAAGTTCAGTGGCAGCCTAGACCAATCTAACTGCTGCCTATTCTCTGCTCCTTCATTTTACATATATTTAAATTTATATAATACATATTTATAAAGAGGAAAACTCCTTCCTCTTTCACTTCCCTTTCCCTGGGCAATATGTTCCTGCCCCTCCCTTCTACCAGTCCTGGATGCTTTGTCATGTCCTTTGCTGAGTCATTTCAGCATGATAAAGTAGCAGAAAATTAACTTGGTGAAAAAACAAAAATAATAATTTTCTATTTCTCCCGACACTTTTGTACCCAGACAGCTCAGCAAAACATCCAATGAGCAGCAGAGAGACTGCAAAGGAGAGGGTGGAAGGTCTGAGCAGAGGAGAGGACAGGATAACTGCCACCCTTCACTGCTAGTTTAGGAGCGGGGAAGTGGGGAGAGAGGGAGGCCTTCAGCCCCCGGTGCTAGTGAGCTGCCAGCTCTGCTCAGCCACTCACCCATCTTATGTGACTTCACTTTTGGTCATTTGGTGGCAGCCAGCTGGCCCCCCACCAGTGTGTGTGCAGCTCCCTGTTAGCCACAGTATGCAATGCATCATGTAGGGAGTGTCACGCTGACTGTGGGGGAAAGCCAGGTTGTTGTGATGGGAAAAGGAAATCCAGCTCATCCTTTGCTCACGCAGACACTTGTTTTAATATAGGTTGCGCTAAACACAAAAAATGAGGCCTGGCTCAATAGTAAGGAGTTTAGCAACCTAGAAATTGGAAAACAGATGTGCTGTGAACAGTACAGATGGGTATGACCCATGATCATATGTTTATTTCTCTGATGTGCTAAGTTCATTTCCTGTATGTATTGTGAAAAAAAAAAAACCAAAACCAAAGTGGTTTTTAAGAGGAAGTTCGCTGAAGAAAAAGTACTGGTTTGGTGAACTGGGATGAGGGAGGACAAAGCTGTACGTTAAACAAGAATCAGTAACATGGGTGCCTGACCTTCACTGAAGTATACAGAAATTTCTGTCTCATACCAGCTGATTTAATGATGCTGTTCTGCATCAAGCATTGTTGAATACAAGGTTCTTCACAGGGAGGCAAAACATCAAAAACCCCTGTAATTCACTCCACTGTTTGAGCAGTGCATTCTACTAATACATGATGTAAGACTGAGGAAAATTATTTCCTGGCTCCAATGAGGGAACATTTGATGTGCTCCAAGGCTGATAACACTGGAAAATTTGGGGCTTTTTCCTCATGTAACTGTACTTTCCTGGCCCTTTCTTTTGATTGGCTCGTGTTCTGTGTCAGCTTCCCAGAATGAAAGACTTTTTTCTTTCCTTCATTCAACTTAGAGCAAAAAGAAATGTTAAATAGGGTTAAAATACCACACTGACGACCTCGCACAATGCTCATGTTTTTCAGATTAAATTGTAAGATTTTGAGGCAGTCTCCCTTCAGCTTTGGAAGCAGTCATTGATCAGGGAATCATGGCCAATTCTGAAAACTTCTGGATTTTTATTGCATTTTTAAAGAGAATTCTTGTTTTATTCTGCTGGAATAAATTAAAATATTCATAGATACTGATTTCTATCCAAAGCAATGAAGCTATATGGTAAGAAGCCAAAGTTAGATGTTGAAAAACTATAAAAATATTCCAGTCTCTATATGATTAAGCCATTTCAGATTTTTAAATTATAAACAACTGTTTCTAATGCTTCAAAACAGAAAAAAAAGCTGCCCTGACCAATGGTTAAAAACATATGGTTTTAACAGGCAGTGGATAATTGTAAATACAAATTTGCTTCCGGTTTCCAGAGCTTGCCATGAAAAAGCTTTCTTACCTCCTCTTGCCTACTTAACTCACCTACTGCAGAGAAGTAGTATATGTTACACTTTGTTGGCAGGCTGTACAATAAATGACCAGTCATCTCAGTCTTTCAAAAGCAAAACTTAAAGAGATACTTAAAAGCTTTTTGGACCTGCTTAAGCTGATCACATTGTTGTAAAGGGTTGTCAGGCTCTGGAATGGGCTGCCCAGGGAGGTGGTTGAGTCCTCATCCCCGGAGGTATTTAAAAGAAGGACAGATGAGGTGCTTAGGGACATGGTTTAGTGGTGGGATGGCAGGGTTAGGTTAAAGGTTGGACTCGATGATCTTAAAGGTCTTTTCCAACCAAAGTGATTCTATGATTCTATAATGAAAACCTGTCTTTATTTTTTTGATTCCTTAGAGAGTGATTCTGATGTGTATTCTCACTCTCTCTTCCTGCCAACTTTTATGAAATGTAGTATTTCTAGTTTACCCAAAAACTTTTTCAAGGAAATTTACTACTTTCACAAAATGAATAGTTGGTATTGGTAAGACTCTAAAATGATGGCTCACTGTCCAAGCAGTGATACAGGAAGAGGTTACTTCTGAAACACAGCAGAGAAAAAGGAGAAAAATATTAGGTCAGGAAATCAGGTATGTTGTAGAAAACTCTTAGCATTATGTGCTCTTGACATTGTAAACTGGCATGTATGATGTACTGTAGTATTCAGCAAGTCTGGACCTGCAAGGCTAGTTTCAGTGTCTCTAATGACAATGATATTATCACTACTTTGTTTGAATTTTCTAAAATTTATTTGTCAAAATTCATTATGAAAGATGTGTAAAATGTGCCTAGAAGATGTGTCCATGGCAGTGCCTAGCTTTCTTTCCACCTGTAAGAATATCAGAAGATCGTTCAGTTCAACACCTGTCACTTCATTCCCCTTTTTTGGTTGGAAGTAAAAAGTAATTGGTTTGGCAATGTAGGATATGTGGAATACAGATATCTTATGTCCAAATTGCTACAGTTTGCTAGTTTGTGTTTATTTAATCACTTAAATACTTTGATAATGTTTCCAGCATAGTCCAGCGGATTCTGCCATGAAACATGGTAACAGATGTTCTATATATGTTAGGTGACATGTCATCTCAGCAAATTAGCTTCCCTGTTGTTTTAACACTCACCGTTATGACACCTCTGCACTGCAGACAGGGTAAGAGATAGCAACTTTCAGTGGCAACAGCTCTTTCATTAGCATTTTCCTAACAAAAAGATAGTCTGTCTTTTTTTTTTAAACTAAGTAATGTTGCTGCAACATATTCATCTATTGCATGAGATAAACCTGAGTCACAAATAAGAAATCAAAAGAGTACATACCATCACACATGATCCTACAAAGTCTTATGAAGAGAGAGTATTTGTCTGTGTCTAAGATTGAATCTATTCAGTGCCTCAAATTAATTTTCATTCACATGGTGAATAAACGGTAACAAATGCTTTCAAGAATAACGTTGAATTGTGTGAAATATTAGCTGTATAAAGTCTTTTTTGTGGGAGGGTTTTCAAATTGTTTTAAAAACAACTTCAAAGAGGTGTTGATAGTGTGTTCATAATGTTTGCAAAAGGACATCAATAATACTCTAAATTCCAATGCACTGGTACTGATTAGGGACTAGAACAGGCTATCATGTGAAAAGTACAATGTGTGGCACTGGATGATCCTGTTAGAATCAAAGTAGATTCACCATTGAAAGTAAAAGTGTGTTTGTTCTCTGAGTTTGACTTTTGGAATTATTTTTCCAGGCACTCCTCAAATTCCCCAATGTATTTCTCTCAATTAATATGGCTGAAGTTCACTTCCCAACCATAACGTCTTAAAACCTGAGGGAAAGACTGTGGAGTGAGACAGCGGCTTGAACGAGGTGCTGGTATTGTTTACAAATGTTTTGCTTCTGAAGAGTGTTTCTGAAATTAGCCTGAGTGCTACCTGTGAAGATAAGCCAACAATGACATTTTCACATAAACTGTTTGCTCTATCTGCGAATGTCTAAAATATTTTATAATCTCAGGAGAGAATAGTGCCATTTGACATCATACAGTCATTAACACTGTCAAAGCACTGAAGACAGATCTCCAGCAATATGCTAATAAAAACCTGGTAAAGACTAAAAATGCTTGTCAGTGAACCACAGCATTTCTGTCAGCAGCCTTCTGCTGGCATATATTGATGCTGTATTCAAGAAGACAGAAAGAAAAGTTATTAGCTGTTTTTATAAAGAACATTTCAAAGAATAAAAAAGGCTATAATACCTAAGTTATGATAGAGCAGGCAAGCTGTTGACAACAGTCACCACAAGAGGAGGAGCAGATAGAAAGGAACGATGCAGCAGCGTCTATTACATGTGGGGAAAAGGATGCCAATGCATTTGCACAAGAGATGATGTCAGAAACTGATTTTACATCCTACTGCCCACTTGCCAAAGGACTACTCCTTTACACCTTGCAGAGGGAGACACCCCTCCATATTTTTCCCATGTGGCATTAACATTTCCAAAATTATTCCCGTGTATCAATAAAATGGATCATAGACTCACCAGGAGAGGGTCTGCCAGGCTACTCTGTATAATTTGGTTACCAAAGTAATTAATTTCCTCCAAAGAAGGGGGAGTATCCAGGGCTGGTCAATCTGTTCCATGGTTCCTTTGTTATCAGGCACTGTTTATGAATAAAGAATTAGCTTATTGTATTAAATTAAAGGGATAAATATTCCATTGCAACATGAAAAATGGAATTATGAAAACAGAAAACACATTGCCTATGCATTTGCATCCTCATGCTACTTTTTTGGTGTCTCTCCTAGGACAACATCAAAGAGAGATGCGGGCTGATTGTAATATATCTTAACTTTTCCCAGAAAATTTTTTTGTGTGCTTTTGGGTTTTTTGAACAGAGGGTTGATTCCTACTGCATGTCCCAGACCAGTCCAACCTCTATAGGGCTCCACTAGCAAGTGCAAACCTTTGTAAAAGACACGTCGAAGTGAAACTTTTGTGCACAGTGCATGTCCACTTATCTCTAGCAGTTCATCAAGAACATACTAGGCGGAAACAACAGCGGGCCACTTTGAGAGTGGTTCTCTCTTAGCTGTGGGTAGCCTCCCTGTAGGTGACCCTGCCACCCGTGCCATTTCGCACCGAGGTGGCACCGTGGGAGAAGGGCTGGGTGCAGGATTGCGTTTCTGGAAAAGCTTTTCCTTCGCGGCTCATTATCTTTCTAGGATCGGCCTCATGAAGTCAGGACAGAGTAAGGGTCTGTATGACCACCTCACCGTTGGTGGACAAGCTCATTTCTTCCAGCAACGCAATGGAGCGTGCGGACACCATCGCTAAAGCACTGAAACATGTGCATGTCCAAGCAAAACTAGGGACAGCCTCCTGTTGGCCCACCTCACCGGTGCAGCGGAGGACTTCGGGCAGGCGGGACAGGAGCAACCTCCGGCTACCAGGGAGCCGCGGGGGGGCGGCGCAGCCTCCAGCTGGAAGGATGAGGCTTGCAGCCCCGGCCCTCAGGCCCGACTGAAATGCAAGTCT
>NW_009260493.1:2760195-2766154 GCF_000687185.1 Egretta garzetta
AAGCGGGAGTTGCAGCCTGGTTTCTTTCTTGCCTTTTTTTTTTTTTTTTTTGCTTTATTTTTTTGCATTTTGATGGTGGTGGTTTTTTTTTTTGCATAATGATTTGTTACGCGTGAGGGAACGTTTTAGGAATGGTCATTTTTAGCAGTGAAATCTGCAGCGCAAAGGAGGATTATAACAAATCTCTATGAATGATAGACTCGATTGCTAAACCTTGCCTTGAACAACCTTCTGACCCTCGGAGAGATCTCTCAGGGTGCGCGTGGGAAGGGGGGCAAAAAAGCCCCTCCCCTTTGAAAATAAACTTGAAAAAAAAGACTAAATTTTTTTGGACAGCCTAACTGCTTTATAATTACTTTTTTTTTTTGGTCTCGTTTTGTGATAAGTTGTTTTAAAAAGGATTGTCCTACACAGTTGTTTTGTAACTGGTGGAGGAAGGAAGGATCCCTCTCAAGCGTTTTTGATGTGACAGCTTTGGTTTCTGAAGAGTTAACTGGTGTTTGCATGATACACCAATATACCTATTGCTAGTCTGGTAGCAGACTTTTCATCTTTTTATTTGCTTTTTTTATTAACTGGGGCTGGTGGAGAGGGTTATCTTGGTCAGAAGAATATTTACACATATATATATTGTATATATTTTTGGTGGGGTTCTCCCCACATTTTACTGTCTCTTGATGACTCCTGGAGGTGGTAGTGGGCCCATGAAAGACTGTGAATACAGTCAGATCAGCACGCACAGCTCTTCGTCTCCCATGGAGTCTCCCCATAAGAAAAAGAAATCAGCTCCCAAGAGAAAATGGGAGGTTTTTCCTGGAAGAAACAAATTCTTTTGCAATGGGAGGATCATGATGGCTCGACAGACTGGAGTCTTCTACCTGACTCTTGTTCTCATCTTGGTCACCAGTGGACTCTTCTTTGCATTTGAGTAAGTGACGTTAAAGTCTTCGTATGTTCCTTCACTTCCTCTAGTTATTTATTTTCTGGCTGAAAGCAAAGTAAACATGTTTATCCAGATGTCATAGAGAATCCTGGCTGAGTTCAGCTAATGTTGGTTTATATAATTGAAAATATGATCTGATAAGATGCTGAGGGATGCACGATCCTCTTCTGGTTATATTCTGTGGAAAACGGATGTTTGAGGATTAAGGTTGTAGTGCTTTTATACCACAGGTTTCCAGCTCTTGCTGATGTTGTGAGAGGAGTGTAGAACAGCAGGTTTGGGATGGTCAGGAAATGATGTAGCTGCTTTTCTGTCAGTTACTCTGCTGAGAATCAAAACTGACAGGTGCAAAAATACCGACCCTTTGTTGCAGAACTGAATGCAAGAAAAGCAGGATCTTTCATTAGTTTATATACTAGGCCTTTTTTTCCCCTCTTGAACTTGTTTAATAGCTTGTAGATGAGAATTCCAAGTTAGTGTTTAAAAAAAAAAAAAAAAAAAAGCTGCACAGTTCTGCATGTACCTAGCTTTCCACCACTAGGTAACAGCATTACTTTCTGTTTGTGATGGTAACTTGTATGTGAGTTTGGTCTTAGTTTAAGCTATGTTTGTTCTGGACTCTTGGATTTTTATTTTTTTCTTTTTTTAAAGCAGGCTTCTGGTATCCTCCTAGGGATTTTTTCTGTGCTCTGACTCTTCAGGAGTCCTTTTCATCTACATAAAGGGAACACACAGTGACAGCAAATCAAATATACTGATTTTTGCACTTGTGTTAGAGTGGTTAAATTAACTATGCGTGACAATAAAGAATTAGGCACTTGATAGGAACAATACAGTTCAGCTTTTATTTACTTATTTTACTTATTTTTTTTTTAAGCACTGAGTACAAAGGTGCTCAAACTGCCAAAACAGTTGCTATAGGAATAACTGAATTATTTTTAAAGAGTTAATGCTACTTTACCTGTTTTAAACTATTGTAGCTTGATTTGTGGTTTGTGGCAGAGCAAAATTCTTCAAAATACATATACAGCTCAATATTTTCTTAAATAGGAACTGTTATTTATAAGTAAGCTTCAGCGCTGCCTCCAGAAATTCTGTTCGCTTTGCTAAGTGATACAGTTGAACAGCAAAGGTCATTCATTACTTGCCATTTTCAAGGAAGAAGATAGTGCCATTAGCAAACCCTAAATGGTACCAGTTAAATGTAGACCATCTTAACATACTGGTAGCAGTAAAAAAGGTAAAAATGGTCAGCAGGTAACCGGTGGCTAAATACATATGTGAGCTCAGCAGATGGGTCTTTAGTGGGCTCCAGATTATTTTAGAGGGATTTATTAGTTGTAAATCTTCTGCAGACAGTGTGAAGCTGCTTGAACATCCTTTGAGTAGTTGAAATAACACTGTCAATTATGGTGTCCATGTACTGCAAGTGTGTTTACTTTCCTCATTTCAAAGAGGTATTAAAGGTGTAACCTGATAGTATTGCATCAGGACTGGGTGCTACTCTATTTTGTTTGCCATGATTAGGCCTAGCTTTGTAAAGCTTTTCTGTGTGGGCTGACACTTGCATCTGTGTGCAGTCTCATCACCTTCAGCAGAACCTCTGAAGGCAAGCACTGGACTTCCCGCAAATACCGAAATGTAAATGTAGGATCAAAACTGTAATGTTTTATAACCATGATTGTAAAACTTATTTATTGAGGCACCATTTACAGTTTATTTATACATTTTAACACTTTGATCCTTCAGAGATAAATATTCTCTGCAGCTGCATGATTCAGAACCGCTGAAGCAGGATGAGCTGCTAGCTGTTCATCACCTTCTGATTTCATTACTACTGTGAATTATATGCTCTACCAGAGTTGAACACTACAACTTTTATAGTGTCTTTGAACTTATTTGCAGGGTAACTATATGTGCGATGGACAACATTTTTAGTCAAGCTAGCGCATTTCGATATACAATTGGTGCTTATTCTAACCAGAAGGCTTGAAGCAGGGAAAAAAAAAAATCTTTTGGCTTTATATAACTATATAAATGATGTGTGTGTGTACTGGTCTTGAGTCATTCTTGTATCACTGGCACTCTCCTTCTTAAGCAAAATCAAAGCAGAGGTTGGCAATGATATTTCAGTTTTCTAATAAGGTAGATTTTGGTCTTTAAAAAGCACTTGCACTAGAAAATTATTACTCATCCTCTGAAGGCTAATTAAAAAACAAGCCTTAAGACTATGAGAACGGTGTTCAGCACGTTTGTGACATTTGAACCTCAGAAAGTTGTTAAAATTACAAATAAAAGAAGGGAGTCTCTTTGATTAAACAGTGTTACTTTGAAGCAGTGTCTAATTGCGTCTCTTCCTAGTATTCTGGAGTTTCTATTTATTGATCAGTTGATAACATCTTGAGTTGTTAGAGTGTCACTTCTATTATTTGGCTGATTTGGCTATGACGCTCCTCATTAACCACCTATTTAAAGAATATGACAGAAATGTGTTTCAGTCCTTTGTGTATGTGTGGGGCAGTGATTTTTAAATGGGCATGTGCCTTGTGTGTCTGAACTGTAACGTCAAACTGTCATTCAAAAGGAAAATACCCTGCATGTTCTTGGAATTGTTTGGTCTTTTTGCTACAACTGAAATAAATAATTTTGTTCCCTTTGGAACAAAATTATTTCCTCTGGAAAATAGGTACTTTTGTTCCAAGTCATTCCCTGGTTGCAGGCAGTGAAGAGGGAGAGTAGGAAAGAGATGAATTTGACAGCTAATTCCTGGGAAAGCCTCATGCTAACATAAGCACTTGTCCTTTATCCTTGTGGCTTCATTTGTTCCTTTAACATGATTTTTCCCCCTTCCTTTTATTTTACTCTTGCCACCCATTCATCCAGAGCTGTAGCTCATGTGCTTCGGAACGCTCTTCAGGGGAGAAACACATTTTTCTGAATCAACAAATCCTAGCTCTCCAAAAGCAATCATATGTCATAGATCTTGACCTGTATAGCTTTTGACATTGAACCATGCCTTTGTAATCTTTGTCTCTTCATATTTATGCTTCTTTGCTTTTTCCTGCCTATTTTTTTGCAGCTCCTAATTCCAGCTGGTTTAATTCCTTTCTCTCTGTTGACTTTTATCTCTCATACTCCAAGTACATCTACCATTTATTCCTTTTATCAGTTCACTGTTCTTTTCCATTTTCAAAGAGGTAAGCCAGAATTTGCTTTAAAACAACAAACCATAAGCTTTCAAGCAGGTGAAATATTTATAATTCCTGCCTCCCTCCCCTTCCGAAGGAAGAGAATGCAAATAACAAGCAGTTTTATTTCTGTAACTTGTCTATTAAATGTAACATGAATTATTGCAAGCTCTTTTGGGTCCCAAAAGAGATGCCGTGCTTGAGGTATTCTTAAAAATGATGCCTATTTTAAAATGTGCAAGATGAGGCACTACAAATTACTTAATTTGTCTTTAAAATTTGCGTATGCAGTTTTCTCTTGGAAATGTATTTCCTAACTCTAGCCTTGTGATATTTAGCTGTTTTGCTTTTTTTCTTGCAAATTTGGCTTTGTCTTGAACTTCCTTTTTTCCTTTGCCTTGCCACATTACACATTCATACATATTTTTTTAAACTATTCAGTGCTCATGTAAAAGTAGCTGCGTGAAAAGCTTGGAAAACAAATTCCTTTCCCCAGAGCAAAGATAGCATCCGTAACTGAAGGGCAGATCTCAGCTGCACCTAGCCAGTTCAACCACTGTATTTACATATGTGTGAAGTCTTTTATTGGTGCCATAAAGAGAGGCAAAATAAGGCACTTCATACTTTCTGCTTTTATTCAGCTAGGTATACATATTCAAAAGAGAAGAGAACCCTTTACGGTCCTTTGGTGGTACTGTTTTTGTAGGTTATAGGAAAGCAAAATGGAGGCTGAACAACATATTTAACACAGTAGGATGCGTAAACCAGACATCATGTTGTTAAATGGCAAGTCTTGTATGGATGCACGAGCTTCACTAGTTCCAGAGCAGTGGTAGATGAGCTTGGCTGCTTTGCTACTGTGGGTTAATGCTGCCCCTGTCTGCCAGTTGCCTTCCTTCTTGGACCTCACTGCACAGGTAGCAGGAGGGAACGTGTCTGCACCTGAGCTGCTTCAGTTCAGGCAGGCAAATTAAAATTCCCATAAAAGGTGGATTTGAGTGAAGGTGCCGACTGAACTGAAGTGTCTCAGGCACAAGTCATGTTTTCTGTCAACTCAGTTGCAGGGTGAGTAGCTCTGGAAGAAGGCTGGTGCAGATGGTAGGATGCCGGAAGGGCTGAAGCAGTGCAGCTCTTTTCTCTGTTAACGTGACTCAGAGCCCTATCACTTCTGATACAATCTGACACTTGGACTGATTCAACAAACTGGAGATATTTTATTTTTTTTTTAGCCAGTTAAAACTTGATTTTTGTAAGCATTTGTGTAACTTCACTGTCTCTCAAAAGGTGGATGTTGGAAAATTATTTAAACTGAGACTGTTTATGTGCATATGTGTGTACAAATCATTGCTTTCTATATGCTCTTGCAGTTGCTGGCAACCTGCTCCATGCCTCCCACTTTGAAAACCAGTGTGACTAGAGGACATTCATGAGTCATGCTTTCTGATGCAGCGTAGACTGTTCAATATTGAACTTCTATAGCACACGCTATGGCAAAGTGGTGTAACTTACTGCTCGCTGTGACAAGCCTCTATGTCTAAACACTGATGTCAGTAAGCAGAACATTTTCACTGCGCTATCAACAATCTTACGGCAAATATTTTCTGCTCTTGTAAGAGGTGCAGCCTTCTTAGTGTGAGGTCATATTTCAAGTAGGTGGAATGTTCTTCGTCTAACAACCTCCTTTATCTTTCTTCCTCTGCTCTTAAGATGAGTAGGTTACTTGTGTCTTGATGACCATGTCCTTAAACTACAAGTTCCTTAGAAAGAAGTGCTACCAATCTGACTTCAGTTGTTAAAGGCAGCTATAAGCTTGTAGGGCATTTCCTGC
>NW_009260493.1:2766280-2806818 GCF_000687185.1 Egretta garzetta
GCTGAAGATGTCAAAATGGATTTTAAATTAAAAATCATGTCATATAAACCAAAATGATTGCTCAACAGAGAATTGTATCCTTTTCTACATGGAAGGCCTAATAGTGCATAGTGGCATAGGCGAATGCAGTGATGCGTGGGAGTTTTTTTTTCCCCTCAGTTTTGTTTTAAAAAAATCTGTCATTAAAATTAAACCAGAGCAATCTTAACAATATTTCTGTTTCTCATTTTGCCATATTACACATCTCTGATAACTTAGTGAAAAAGACATGGAATACAGGAAGTCTAATGATTAGGGTTTACTTTTTATACTGAGTTTACATAGATACAACGAATGATATGGCAAATTCCTAAGGGATGGTATGCATTCCAAACAGATGTTTATTCTTTGCACTTAAATTTTCCTGAAAATGCTAACTGTCAGAATCAAATATCTGTCAGGTACAAAGTATATCTAATTCTCTTTTCCTTGACAAAGGACTTTCCTTTCCTTAGTCACAAAAAACTTTACTTGATTCATCTCTTTTAAGTTTTCCAGTGATCTGTGCAAGTACGTCTGCTGAAGTTTCTCCCTGGCCAAAGGGGAACAGAATAGTTTCGTACTACCCTATCTTAAAGTAGCACTTCGCTGAGCTGGTACATCAGTTTAAACTTTTCAACCTGATTTGAATGAATTATATGATATAAACTGAAATCCTTTTACCTAGAAACATACTAATAGCATGTGATATTAGGTCATGCACCTCTACTTTTCAAGGCTAGGTCTATTTATGTGGAAATGGATTATGATTAAATGCTTCATTTTTCAGAGTAAAATTCTGTGAGGATAACAGAAGGATAACCTCTCCTGGTTTTGGAATTCATACCTTCTTTAGTTCCCCTGAAACTGCAGAGGCTTTGTATGATTTTGTAACACTAACTCCTCTTCCAAAAGAAATGTTAAAGAGCTTTTTTTTTTTTTTTTTTGAGATGGTTTTTTGGGGGGCTTGGGGGTTTTTATTTTTTCTTTTGGTTGATTGGTTGGTGGGTTTTTTTGTATTCAGCTTAGTTCATGGCCTTTGTCTACTGTTTATGGAGAAGACAAGTTTTGAACATAATTTTTGGTCTTTTAATTTACTAATTTCTCACCTATGGTTGTACTTATATTTGCACCTTTTCTTTGCAGAGGTGGAGGGAAATGAAAATAGGGAGTATAACGGTGTAAGAAGTGATGTTGGCTTTTCAGATACCATGTCCTCTCAGGACCTTCAGTAAATCACTATGTAGCTTTGGACCATCAATACATGTGCATCTTCAGGGTGAAGTCTGAATGTTTGTGATCTCCTTTGCCTCATGTCAGCCTGACACCTTGGAGAAAAGGGGGAAATTCTATCACAGCCTGCTAGGAGGTGGTTTCTGCTCTCATCATAGGTCAGCATGATTGTTGTAGATGGGTGTAAATTCTCACCTGGGATATATGATACCCCTTCCAGAGTGGGGAAAAAAGGTGATTTCAAAAGTTTGGTTGAATAGAATAAACTATTTCAATTGGAAGGGGCTTACAATGATCATCTGGTCCAACTGCCTGGCCACTTCAGGGCTGACCAAAAGTTAAAGCCTGTTATTAAGGGCATTGTCCGAATGCCTCAAACACTGACGGGCTTGGGGCATTGACCACCTCTCTAGGAAGCCTGTTCCAGTGTTTGACCACTCTCAGTAAAGAACTGCTTCCTAATGTCCAGCTTTGAACTATTGACACGCGTCCTATCGCTGGCTACCAGGGAGAAGAGCTCAGCACCTCCCTTTCCACATCACCTTCTCAGGAAGCTGTAGGGAGCGATGAGGTCACCCCTTGGCCTCCTTTTCTCCAAACTAGACAAGCCCAAAGTCCTCAACCGCTCCTCATGGGACATTCCTTCCAGCCCTTTCACCAGCTTTGTTGCCCTCCTCTGGACGCATTCAAGGACCTTCACATCCTTCTTAAGTTGTGGGGCCCAGAACTGCAGACAGCACTTGAGGTGAGGCCGCACCAACACTGAATACAGCAAGATAAATTGCCTCTTCTGCCTGGCTGGCTGTGCTGTGTTTGATGCCCCCCAGGGTGGGGGTTCCCTTCCTGGCTGCCAGGGCTCACTGCTGGCTCACACCAAGCCTGCTGCCGACCTGCACCCCCAGGTCCCTTTCTGCAGGGCTGCTCTCCAGCCACTCCTCTCCCAGTTTATACTTGTGCCTGGTGTTACTCCATCCTAGATGCAGAATCCAGTTATTCTTAACTACATAAATGTCTTCAAATATTTACAAATGCTGATGGATAATATTTCTGTACACCTTCAGCCTCCAGAATGTGAGGCTAGACTTGTAATTTTTTGTGATGGTTGTTTGATAAAATCTATCTTAATTTCTATTATTGATATAATCTGTATAGTACCCCTGTTTTGTTTTGTCTTTCTCCGAGTAGGTACTGTTGCCCCTTTACCTGAATGGATGTGTGCCGAAGATATATATCTTTTGGAGACTAGTGTAGGGAGAGTCATGTTAAATAGATTTACATTATTGAAAAACTAATTTCTATTAGTTCTTCTTGGAAGACTGGCATTGCCATGTGACCTTCTCTAGGACTCTTCTCGCATCAACCCTGTAGAAATTTTCACACCTTGTTTGCAGGAAAGATTTTTTTTTTTTCCAGATGTTTTCTCAAGAATCATGTTACATGTTTAGGTTCATGTAAAGTATTCTTTTTACTCTTGTTTATATTTGGACTAATGATGAAAAAAAATACCTTTGTTGCTACATGATTTATTTTCTGTCATAGCTGTGTTGCATTATTAATTAAATGAAAATTAATTAATGAAATATTATGAAATTTCATTTCATACAAAACAAAGTATATTAGTGATTAGCTACCCTCTGGGTGACTGAGAAATTGTCTTCTTTTAGAGTGAAAAGAGAAAATATTACTCTGTGCAGAACTTAAATCAAACTCTTCTGTTCATTCTCTTCTTTTTTGGGGAGTGGGGAGGTGGATGGAAAAAATACTTTGTTAAAAACATCTGGGCTTATTTGTAGATTCAGTAGAAACTGAAATGCTGAAATTTGAACTGAACATTAAAATATCAATTATTTTTCAACATCTAAGTTATACCTCTTAAGTAGTTAAAAACAACAACAAAACAAAGCCTTTGATACTGCCTTTCTAATGGAAGGGGTCTCCATTCTAGTGTAGCATTAAACTGTTAGTTGTAGCATTCAAATGTGAACTAATTAAGGAGTAAGTGAAGATGACTGCAGAAGAGGAGAAAGCTGAGAATATTTTTAATTTTCTAAGCTGCATGATTGTTTCAAAACAGCCCAGTCAAAAAAAAACTACTGGCTTAACATACTGGGAAATTTTTAAAAATTGCTTAAAATGTTACAACAACTTTATCTAGGAAATTTTTGTTATCCTGACTGATGATCCTTCAAAGTGAGGCTCTAGTAGCTGATGATCACTTAAGTTCCAGGCTGCCAGTAAAGGTTTGTACATGTCAATGCTGCTCATCTTTCATTTGGCAAAGCTGACGGAAGAGGGGAAAAAATCCACTGAAGTCAGCTGAAACTACCAAAGTTTATTAAATTTAATATAATTACAGCCCAATTTTTCTCAGAACTTAATACAAAAACTATAAAGTGGTTAAACTTTTTGCAAACTAAAGAAACAGACTAAAATCAAGATGAAGTTTATGTGTAATAGCCAAAAATTAATTTGTGTTCATATTTCTCACATTGCAGAAGTATTAAATGTTGCTAATGTAAAATGTACTTGGGGAAGGAGCTTGAAGCATTTTGGAGTTTTTGTGTAACATACCCACTTTCCCTTACCCTGTTGTACATGTTCATATTTGATCTCCTGTTCGTCCTGCAGTTACTAGGCAAAGAGGGCTTTGTATTTGCAAAGCCTGACCATGGGCTTTTTGCAGTGTGCATTAGTGGAGATCTTACCCAGTTGCATTTCAGAACTTTAACTGCTAAGTTGACAGTGTGCTATAGTGCTATATGATTATTCAGCTTCTGCATCTCTGATGACTTCCTTTTCATCAGTGTCCGTAGGGTTTATTCATGTTATTGTGGGATGGTGGCTAATGAGGTCTTACACAACGAGCTTGGCTAATAAGATCACAGCTGGTTTTGTTTTATGTTTTTCCACTCCTGCTGTCCTCTTAAGTTGCTTACTGCAATATATACTGGCGGCATGCGTTTATTGTGGGGAATATGTAGTCGGTTCAGCTGCTTCTTTAAATTTTACTCTTAGTTTTTAAAAAATATTTTACAAAACAGAGATGAAATAGAATACTGAGAATGAAATTGAAAACTTGAGAACCTGAACTCAGAAGTTAAGATGTACATAAAATCTGCAGTTTGTGAATTTCATGTTGTAGTTTAAGTGCAAGATAACACTGTTATGTTGTCTGCATTGAGTGAATGTATGAAATAAATTTGTGGGGTTTAATATATGTTTCTTATACTTATGATCAATATGTATTAGTTCTTAAGAGCAGGGAACAGATATGCTAGAGTTTATTACTATTTTAGCATAAATACTCAGTATGTTACTAGAAGTTATGAATGTAGATTAAAAAACATTGGCAGGCATCAGAAGCTTTTTCCCCCACTAGGAAAAGGGGTACTAATACAAAACTTTTGGTTTGGATTGTGAAAAATTTTGTATACCCTCTTTTTTTTATCTGTCTGGGTATCAGGAAATTGCACTTCTGGTCTTGCGTGTTCAGTACACTTGTTAGATATCTTACTGGTTATGAATGCCATGTTTCATGGTAGAAGCAAGTGTCAGACCAGCCTGTACTTAAATTTTGCTGGCATGCTTGTTTGTGCTCATGGTGTGGGTTTTCATGGCACAACTATCTATACATGTCTTAAGTCCTGTAGTAGCTATCACTGCTAAATTTCTATGAGGCTGGTGGAAGTCGAAGGGGCATTTCCCTATCCCACATATTCAAAGCTCTGTTTTTCAAAGTGAACTTCGTGTCTGTAGACCTGCCTGTTTTTTTCTGAGGGGACAGGGGTTGGACCCTTACTGCTCATGAATTCAAATAAAACTTAAGAGTATATAATAGGAGCATCCCAGTTTCTTTTCTGTTTAGCAGGCTCAATTGCAGAGAGATTAATCCAATGGTTGTAGGCTGCTGAAAAGGATGGACCCCCCTCTTGGGGGATGGACTAGATGACCTTTAAAGGTCCCTTCCAACTCAAACTATTCTTAGATACCCTTCTCCCAGGCCTCAGATGTTACTTCTTTTGTCTGGCTCTGCTATTTTTCCCCACCCAATGGTGAACCACTTCAGGGAGTTCCCTTCCTGTAGAAAGCTTATCCTTCCCTTCTGCCCACACAAAGAAAAACTTTCTGCTGTTTTAGATCTCTGAGCTAAATCCCTGGAAATTCAGAAAAATGGTATTACTAGTGCAAGGGAGGAAGTGGGGAAGTGAGAGGGAGGAGATTGTCAGATCATCTTATCTATGATTCAAAATTATATCCCAGCTTAAAGAAACTTGTTACATAGTCTTGGTTCGTTGTTTGGCATCTGTGAGGGCACAAACAGAACATCTTTAGGCTTACCTGAATTACTGTTTAGATGCTTAATGGGAAACTACAGAGTTAAGACTTCTTAACTGTATTTTATTTCTGAAGCAACTGCATTGTAGTTTACAGAACTTGAACTGCAGCATCTTTCAAATAACACATAATTAAGTGCTCTTTAGCTGTTCACGTCTTTTTTCTGTATTTTTTTTTAAAGACACCATACCCAATGGTGTTAACACAACACAGGGGCAGTAACCAAAGCAATTCTTTTTCCCGCATCCTTGCCTGTATAGTCTCTTGTCTGTTCCCCATATCCAGACTGCAGAGACAATGTATTGTATTGCATTTGATAGCAGAGCCTATGGAAAAGCTGTATGAATGCTTCTTTACCTTAGTTTGTATAAAAACGGCTGAGTTAGCTTAGAATATGCTAAACTGAACCAGGAAAGGAGTATTCTCAATCCTTGCCATTTCTCCCATGCTTCAGCTGAGATAGCAAACAACCCAGGGAAATTGCCTGTTTCCTCACAGTCCCATTCAGCTGCCTACTTGGGTGTTTTTTTGTTTTGTTGGTTTGTTTGATATTATAAATGTTGAAAGTTTCAGCTTAGAAGGATGAAGGAAGAATCATAAAGCAATTAATGGAAAATTGAACAGCCTGCATGCAAGAGGCAGTTGGAGTGGATGTCTATTCACAGTGCGATGAAAGAATTGGCCTTTAAAATTATTTTGTTAAATAAGACACCTAAAGTTAATCAGAGCAGAAGGAATTGCCTGCAGAGCAGAAGATGGGGAAGAAGTTGTGGACTGAAATCTGACAGATTAATCTAATTCAATATAAGATCTCGAAAGGATAATATTTCTTCTTTTACAAGACACTAAGCTCAGAAGGCTCTCTTTCTCTTTAACTTCAGCTCTGTAGAGGCTCTGAGACAGCTCATCACTGATGCGAGTGTTCATCTTCAGAGTAAAATATGTTTTTCTTCCTCTAATGTAATGAACTCCAGACCTTTTTAGGATCAGGCTGCACTGTGCATTGTTTTTTTTTAATGCTAGTCCCTGGAAGCCAGAATCTCATTTCCAGTACTTGCATATACCAAAAGAAGTGTACTGGGGGCAGAAGGACATTTCAGAGCAAAATGTGTAAAGATTGGGTGGGATAAAATAATTTTGCTTTTTTACTCAGCTCACACTCAAGAGGAGTTTGGGAAACGGGCAGTTGGCTATGAATGCAAAAATCAAAACAGTCAGAGAAAAACAACTGACGTGCTTGGATCCCAGTAAGTGAAACTGTTGTGGGTTGATATCCAGCTTGATTGAAAGGTAAACATGCCCTTCCCAATGCACATACCTTTCTATTATTGCATCCTAGAAAACTTTAACCAACAGTTAAAGTTGCTAAATGATAGTCTGGAGGTGCAGTATTACTCAGTGGTTGGCTGTTCTTGGCAAAAGTAAGTTTATTTTCTGTTCTGAAACTTTTTTTTTAAACAGTTGTTGGCACTAGCCCTTGCTGTTGCAACGAAGAAATGGCATTTGTGAAAGGAGAACATAGGTTCTTTGCTTCTTAGTTCAATACAAAAGAAGCGTTGCAAAGGTAATTCACTGTGACTGAAATAACACTGTCACTGAAATAAGCTTTTAATTTGAGCTTTATTACAAACATTCTTTCTGACTACAAAATAAAGGTCAAAGATTTAGAGAGCATGCAGCTTGTCACTGAAGTTGATCCCTACAGATAAGAGTTGCATACTTATGTTATTTGTCCAGAGCGAGTGCATCCCTAGGCCAGCTATGCTTGCCTTCATTTTCTGAATGATGAAGAGACTGACAATTTCAGAACATTGTTCAATGTATGTAGAAGGGTTGGGGGGAATAAGGAGTGGGGAGGAACTGAAGTATCTGATGTAGTATTTGTTTCTGGAAGTTAATTTCAGTTACTTTAGGGACAGTTGTTTTGTGTCCATATTTATTTAGTACCGATAAGTAACCTAGTAATAACTTTTGATATACATGCTGGATTTTTCAGTTATTATTGTAGCAGTACTGTAGACAGAGTTGAACTGCACAGCAAGATACTTAAATTACACTGCACTTTTAAGTTGCTTATGCATGTTGTGTCCTACCAACATTCCTCACTTCAGAGGCTGAAAGTGAAAAATAAACATCTGTAACATATCTATTCACAACTATTTTTAAGTGGCTCACGGAGATACACTGGCCTAGTTCATCAGAGCAGAATTAAGAACTCTGGGAATGACAGCATGGTGTATAGATCTTCATTATTCAACTCCTTTTGGAGTTTGGTTATTTATATATTTGTTTAAGAGCAGGTCAGAAAAGAGAGCTGTTAAGGACAGTAGTGCTTTAAGGTTTCAGAAGTCTTTTTTGTGTTTTTTCAGTCCAGAAATACCTTTCCCTTTTCTTACTGTTCCTGACTTCTCTTGTGCTAATCCATCATGACCGGGAAGCTCTGTGGCTCTGGCAAAAGTTGTTCTTATTTTCCTTCCAGTGCCATGATTGTGAGGGAAAGACCCAGAAGACAGACTTGCAGGTTACATATAGAAGAGATAGTGGATTATTCTGAATCTTTGTTATACATAGGCAGGAGTCTGCAAGTGTGACAATCTTTCGAAAATGTATGTTGTGTTGTCGTCTTAAAAGTCCAGTATTGACATCTGCCCAAGCTCGAGTCTCTTGTGCGTGTTAAGAACTTGATTTTTATCAAGTAAAATCTCTGAAACCTGTGCCTATGCTGGTCATGCCTCCCTGAGGACATGGCAGAACTCTTTCACTGAAATTACAGTTTTGAGCAATGCCAGCCTACTCGGGAGTTTGGTAGCACAACTGGTTTTGGGAGCTAAGCTCTGCTCTCTGGGGCTGCTTTCACTTGTGGCTACAGGCAGCACAAATGAAAGAGTGAAACTGCTTCATTCACCATGTATCGTCTCCCAGTTTCTGCAATCTCCATTTCTGTATATTAGTATTACACAAAAGTTGTCTTCACTTAAACCCCAGTTCACCTCCAGAACAGTCCTACCCACAGCTTTAAGTGAAGCAAGGCTCCTCAGGGGGTGGGGGGCTTGAAACTAAAAGCTCTGTCATAGGGCATATGACAGGGGAAGAAGAGACTGGCAGAAGGGTGTCAAATTTAATTTCTACAGGTTTGCTGGCATTTTATTTCATTTTGGCAGTCTTGAATGTAGCAATCTTGCAGTTTGTTTTAGCATAGTTTTTCTGAATGTAATTATTAGAACACTAAGTTCACAACCAGGTGCTATTTCCGTCCTTTTCCACACTCTCCCAAATCAATGTCTCCCCTTCTGTCCTCTTTCCAAATACCTTGTACGTGCTTGCTCTTTACCATTGTGTTCTGTGGACTGATAACCTCTTCCTTCAGCACTTTTCAGAGAGCCATAAAGGGCAGCACTGCCACTTTCTTCTGCTCAAGACAGCTTTTGAAGCTGTTGCAGGGATGGGAGAGGTAAAGGCAAGGGGCTTCATTCATTTTGTAGTGGTGTTTTAGTCATCTTCTCATTTCCATAAGCCTTGCAGGTAAGTCTCTTAAAGTTGCTTTTGTTTTTCTATGCTCCTCTAATTGAGGAGGGAAGCACTACAGATAATAAGAGTACTAGAAAAGAAGAGGTGCTGTGCTTTGCGCTTTTACGAAGGGAGGCGTTTAGCTGGTCAGGTGGCACTTGTTTGCCACTGTTACCTTTCACAGTGCTGCTCACAGCGGGGATGACTGGAAGAAATTGGGGAAGGTGTGGAGACATTCTTTGCATGCAGCAAAGTACAACTGGGAATGAGTACAACTGGACAGCCCCGGCCTTGACGGAAATATTTCCGCATGGGGAGGGCTACTGCTCTGCTATGTAAAACAAGGTGGCTCGATACATAATCTGTCTTTAACATGGCACATAGTACGTTGTGCAGAATACTTGATTAAGTGGGTCTAAATGTTGCTTGTATAGGAATTGCTCTAAGAAAAAACACTTTAGCCCTAAATACTCATTTTGCTTTTCTGTTAAAGTTCTAAGCAAGTTGCATAAGGGGAGCTTATTTGATTTAAGTAGCTGTCAATAGTCGAACTTGTGGAATAGCAAAGTGTCTGGTGAAATTGCTTGGGTCTCCTGGAAATTCACAGGAAATTTAGGTTGGCAGAGTCCATGGTGTAATAGTATTTAATACAGACAGTTTTCATTTTGTGACCATTTTATATGTGGGTGTTCTTTATGTTTTCAAAAGAACAATCTCTCAGTGCTTAAGGCACTACTCTTTACAAGGTAAGGTACTGCAGATAGTTTGGTAATTAAGCATACCAGCCCTATAGTGACTTTTTATTTTTTGTATTGTAGCACTTCAGAACCTACTTTATTTTTTTGTAATTACTTCTGACTTAACTGTTGTGTTCTAATTCTGACTGACAATCAGCTTTCATTTTTGCTTTTTATATGTTAGCATTAAATATTAAATATTTTTGTTTTGAAGGTGCAGGAAACTTATTGCTGCTTCAGTTCTGGTCATACATTAGAGTTCTAAATTTATTTTTGGTTTGTAAGATGACTCCACCTTCTGATAGCTGTGTTGACTGAAGTGGAGTAAAGTTCATTTGCTGGTGGAGGAAACTGAGGAGATCAGCTTGGTTCTCCAGTGACAGCATTGGTCTAGTATGTGTGGAAAAAAGTATAAATAACTCAAAGTAGTGTTTGACTGTGTGTGGTAGTTATAAAAGGGCCAGGCGTTGATCAGACTACAGGCAACTCAGAGGTTTGTGCATGTGTGTGACAGATATGGTGGGTGATAACTTTTGCTTCAGTACAGATTTTTCTCAGTTGTGTTGATCAGCAGGCACAAAAACTAGTCAACACCAAACAGCTGGCAGGGTGGAGAAGCAAAACTACTTTTGCTTTGCTCCTTGTTATTACTTATTATTATGTTATTACACTATGGCTTGGGGTAGGTTTTTTTGCAATAACATTGGCACTGGCTGCTTCCTCAGCTAGTTATCAAGGCTCCCTGCCATCTCGAGTTTATTTTTCTTGCACAAAGCCTGGGAAAAAAGATGAACCCTGTGCTGAAGGTCACTGTGTCCAGCCATCTTTCTCAGCAATGGGGGTGAATGCATTTCAGAACTACTGACCCTTTATATATAATATTGTGCCACTGGCTGCCCTCTTTTAAAGCAAGGACCCTCAGGACACTGAAGGGATTTCATTCATTTCCACAACTGCTGAGGAGGATGTCCCCCTGAGGTAGCTGAATGCAATCTACTCTTGTTCTGGCAGGTTCCACTGGAATTTTCTTTAAGCAAAAAGTCATCCACAAACCAACCTTTTTCTTTATTTGATGAAAACAGAGTTTTAAAGGGACTCTCTTATTCTTACAGTAAGACATCGATTAAATTTTAGTACTATTTGTGACTTACTTTGAGATGGGAGGTTGGCTTCTGTGAGAGCTTGATTCTAGTCATCCACATCTGTTTCTTTTGATCTCATGTTATGTTTGTGAAAGCAGCAATGTCACCAGTTTAATAAAGGTATACCTGTAGAGTGCAATTTGACACATGGTAGAATCTTTTCCAAAGGAGAAAATGGCCACTGACAGATGCAACCCCGATAAAATTTTTTTTTTTTTTTTTTTTTTTTGGCTGGGGACAAATTTATTATGTCCTTTCCTAAGAAGTATCTGAAATGTAGTTGTGTTCTAGAAGTGTGGTTTGTAGCACAATTCATACTATGAACTGAAGGCCAACTCTAAGCTCTTGTTCATTACAGCCAAAAATATCTTTTGGAATGCACTGTATTTTAAGATGGTATCTTCCCTTATTTTTTCTTCAGACTTCTTTTTTTCACATGCTCATGCTTTAAATTATTCTTCAGAAACTCTGTTTTCAGGTTGTATTCTACTAGTAGGACTAACATCATTGCTTAGTTAGATGCTGAATAGCGATTCAACATAGCGTCTGTGCTCTGTGTTGTGCAAAACAACAACAACAAAAAAATCTGTAAAGAGAAGTCTGTTGGGAAAAAGTGGACTTTTCTTTCAGTGGCACTGAACTATGACAAATATGGCATTAAGAATCCATGCAGAGACCAGATTAGATCAGATTATTCTTTTCAGACTTGAGTGATGATTTCTATGAAGTGAAATCTTAACATGTTTGGAAGAGGTCACAGGCAATGCTTATGATGTGTAAAAAAAAAAAAAAAAAAAAAAAAAAAAAAAATGAATTGTTAAATGCTGGCTAGTGTCCGTGTAAACTGTCACCGTAGATCAGAACTGGCATGTGTTTTAATTACTTGAACATGTGGATTTTTTTCTGTTGCTTTTACTAGAGAACTCTGTCTCCTTCCTTGTAGGAGGATTATGCCTGGGGTGATGTATAAGGGCAATATAATGAAAGATACTGTCTTCCCTTGGGTATTGCTTTCCTAACACTAGATAAATTAGGTTGTTAATTTGAGAAGTGTCTTGATTTTTTTTTTTTCTATTTCAATTTCCTGAACTTTCTCCCTTCTATTTCTCTCAAAACTAGAAAATCTACTGGTAAAACTAGCAGTTTCTTCATCATGAGAATCTCTTCCTTCTCTTCCCCTTCCATCTCACCACCCCAGGTACCATAAAAAAGGTTGGGATTTCTTTTGCCAGAGAGGATGATACCAAGAGAGTTACGGCAATTGCCTTTGCATTTGTAGAAGGATGATGATAATGCTTTTCTACACTGTTTGGGATGTGATAGGAAGTTCCAACTTCAAGTTGCAGCAGGAAGTATTCAGGTTAGAGGTCAGTAGACATTAGGGGAAAAGAACCCTCTCCAAGTGTAAGGTTGGATAAGGACTGAAATTTCCTAGGAAGACTGTGGAATTGTAATCATTGGAAGTTTTTTGCAAAAGCAAGCTAGGCAAAGCTTTATCTGAAGTGGTTCATGTATAGCTGGCCTTTTCCTGGAGAAGGGTAACTTCCAAAGATGGTTCCACTACCATTATTCAGGAATGTATCTATGAAATGCTAGAAAGATATTAGTTGAAACTACAAATTTTCTTGTCTTTATTAATAATGCAGCACTGTTGGGGATGGGGAGAGGAAGGAGAGTACTGTGTATTGAGTGGAATGCAATTATGTCAGTTATTTAATGCATTGTAACTATTACTACTTAGAGGTGATATTAGAAAGGACTTTTGAACTTCAGAAAGGGGAGGACTATTGGTGACTCATGCAAAAGAGTTTTGAAAGGAGCCTACAATGTAGAGTTTAGAGTTATCATAGTAAACTACTAATGTGGGAAGAAATCAGTCTAAATATTCACTGATGTCTTAGTAAAGGTAGTTAATGAAGTATGACATGAAAAATTAGTAGATTACCAAATTGACCAGATGGTGTTTTCCAGCCCTACTGCATATAAAAAAAAAATCTAATTTTGTTATAAAGCATGTTCTTTTTCTGTGTTCATCTTGATCAGATAGTTATAAATGTCTTTTCTTGTTAGTAGGAAAAAGCATACTCCACTAGTAAACATAAAGTTTGCTTATTGCCTACTAAGGCAGTTCATCAGTCCATCTCTTGCAAAGTCTGACTGTTCTTTGGAAACAGAGAGCACTGTACTCCTGGGCATTATTTTTTCAGAAGTTGATGTCACCTGTGATGTGTCTCACTGTAATAGGGAAGAGTTGGGCCCCTTGAATTCCCCCTTGAAGGAAAATGGCAGATGGGAACAGCTTGCTGATGCCCACAGCTGCTTTGATAGCTAGAGGTAGATCAGACCAAGTAATCAGGAGTGGTGTTTAGCTCCTGCCTACCTGATTTCTCGGATAGTGTATGTATAGTTTCTAGGAATCCCTGGAGTTGCTGTATGTACACTTACCAACTGTCTTGACATATACCATGGAAAGGCCTACTGCCTGCAGCCATCTTCTGCCACTGGAGAAGCTTGTATGGTCACCTTATTAGATATTACGCGATCTGGCATGTTAAATATATTGAACTAAAATCAAAGGTAGGATGTGAAACTTGCAAAACTTTGAAAGCACATACATATTTCATGTGGTTCATTGAGCTCTAAATATGTGATTTTCTAAATTACGGTGTGTATTATGACTTTCCAGTGAGTTTCAGTAACATTGTTGAGAGATATATTAAAAATCAATAGTGTGTGAAAACATGAATGCTTGTTTTGGCCTACCTAAAATAAACACTCATGGAATCCATTCTTACTGTTTGTGTTACTAAGCATCTGAATTTTTTTCTTTAAACATGCCTAAGCAGGTTTGCGTATCCAGTACTAGCCTTGGAATCTGAATGAGTGAGGAAAACCACAGTTTAACAAGGTAACTTGGAGGTAGACAAAGGCGAGTGATGAAAGCGTTGGCAAACAAGTTGCTAGAATGGTCCTGATTTGGCTGGAAGGACAATAGACTGGTCCACAATGGCAAGTGTAGGGGAGTTGCTTCTCTCAAACTGTTGAAGTATATCTGGGACAAGTTGCCAGAGTTTTTAAGGGAAATAATGTCTTAAATTGGTGTGGGAGCAAACTGACAGTGAGAGAACACTTTTGGATCTTGTGGCATGGCTGTGATTACTAGGCTTAATCCGAGTGTTCTAATAATTTGAATAGTTAACAACCACCTCTGGACCTGTTGTTTTGCAGATCTTTGAGATCTCATTTATCTGCTGTAGCTACGTGTTCTCTCTCACTACAGTTAATAGTCTCTGTAGTGCTTAATAAGCAAACAGCTAACCTGCTCTATTTAATTAGAGTTAACTTGTAAGTTGTTTACCAACATGTGGAGTCCTGCCCTCCTGCCACTCAGCCATACTTTTTGTCTCTTCCTTTGTTAGCAAAGGGGAAAGCTGTGCTTAGCTTCAGAATGTATTGCAAATAAGCTAGTTCATACAGGCCAGACTTGACCATGAGTTTTAATCCTTTATGAAGAACATTGTGTTAGTTACCCTCCCAACTGGAGTGGTAATGGAGTTTCAGGTCCTACATCTATATCTCTGTGACCCTAGCTGTGTTGGTTCATTACAAAGGGGAGAGAAGTCGTCTCTTTGGATGAATGGATACCAAACCATTTTAGTCTGCATATGCTTCTATTACTTTGTGGCTGTAATGTAGTTTTGTATTATGCAAAAAGAATAATATTTAATGTTAAAGGAACTATATGAGAATTGTGGAGAATGGAAGTTTCAAACTGTAAAGCTTTCATAGTTGAATGTTAAAAATCTGTGGGATAGGAATGGATCATAATTGCCCGGTATCAGATTCCCACTCTGTGCTAACATACTAATCGTGCTTTTGTCTGAGTAGGGAAAAAGGCTAGCTGTAGATTGTGTATTGAAATGTATATATTCCCCCTGCAACTTCACCATGTGCCTATTAAAAATACTGCTTTTGAGGCATTCTCTTAAGTGTATGAGACCTTTAAATGCATTACTATTTAGGCCTAACTTGGCTCCTAACACTGGGACTTTGCAACTAATTTCATCTTTGTCCTATCTTGGTTTTGTTTTTTTTTTAATTTTTGGGGTTTTTTTTATTTTTTTTTCTAAAGTCTGACATACTGTGGTAAATACAAAAATTTAAGGTAACAAATGTTACCTGTTTTCTGTTTTCAGATTTGGTAGAATTGATTGTAGGCTTTACTGACGTAACGTGTAGAAACAGGAACATATTGCTGTCTGATGCTAGACAAATTGATTAGTGCTTGGTGTTACCATGACCACCTTCAGCTGGGTCCTTCCAAAAGTTTATAATTTTTTCTGAAAAATATAATTCAGATTGATATTATAATTATTAATCTATTTGAGAATTAACTAATGGAAGGGATAGTGCCATAGTTCTCCAGTCATCTTTCTTCTGCTTCAGTTTGCTGATAAAGATACATTTTCTACACCTTTAATATTAACTAACAAAGAATGATTTGTGTCACAAAGATCAGAAAATAATGTAATATACAGAAGAAAATGAGAACTTGTTTTCTTTATAAATTATTTGTGGTGACTTGTTTCTAAATTTATAGTTGGCTTGCATTTGTGTGTACTTATCAAGACTATAGTGTTCTATTTTTTCCATTAACTATTTGAAAAAATCTTAATGTGTTCAAATTTTTGACAGAAAGCACTAGTCATAGATTGAAAAAAAATTGTAAATATTAGGTATACTTGAAAAAAATTACCCATGAAGTAAATTTTTAAAAAAACTTATTTATAATATTTCATTTCGACTGACAGAACATTGTGTAGTTGTCTTTTTCTAGGTAGGTATTTTAAGGTATATAACTTCAGACTAGATGCAAACTCATGTTAAAGAGACCTAGGTATCTCACTGCCTTTAAATCAGTAGGTGGTTGTTTGTAAAAACCTATTTCTTCATATATTCTGCTGATTTCATAATGCAAGATTTAAATAATTACCATAGCTCTGACTGGCATGTGATTTAGAGGACGTTCTTTAGGGTACACTTCAAGTCTGCTTTATTTATTCTCCTTTAACTGTGTTCTTATGCTGATTTACGTTAAATTTAGTCCCTGTTTTAGGTGTGTAGAGTGTGATTGGTAAAATTCAATGGAAAATCTGCTGCTTCTGTGTCATTTCATAATGACGGAATTATGTCTGTTATTTTAGATCAAAAATGTAGTCACCAGAGTACTTATTTTATCTTCCTGGTTTGACAGCCCTTAACATACTTGGATTTTGTGTGTGAGATGTACCAACAGCATATACTTTGATTCTGGAGAGTGAGTAGCACTATGCTGTTTTGTGTTTTCTAAAGCATTGATTTTAAAAAAAAAAAAAATCCTTATAGTTTCTATATTACTGTGAAAGAGAAAGATGGCATCACTTGAATAATAGCCAGTTTCAATCTCATTGAAAGATATAAAATATTTCCATGAGTATTATCCTCCTTTGCTGTAAGACAGAAGGTTATGAAACCGACAATATGGGGTAGTTGGGTTTTTTTTATAATTTATCATTGCAACTTTTAAGTTGTTGATTAGGTTTACAGTGAGTAATTGCTGGCATATTCAAGGCAGAAACATGGACTTTTTGATGAGGAAGTTCATAAATTCATCCCATGCTGCCTATTTTTGCTTTCTTTTGAAATCTTATGTGGAACTTTACTAGCTTTAAATGTTTTGCATTATCCTACACTTCTGTATGTTATCAAAGATTTTATTTAATGCAAAAGTTGGGGGTTTTTTTCTAATATTAATCTGTAATATAGTCCTGTCTCAGTATCTGAAAAGCGCAAATTAAAATACTTCTGATCATTTTTCTAACTTAATAATAAGTGCTGCTGCAGGGTGCATGGATTTTTCTTTCCCTGCTTTTCCCAAGTTAATGAATGCAAGTACAAAGTAAAACTTTCTTCAGGTTTTTCTTTGGGGTTTGTTTTCTACTAATTTGTTGCCAATTTCATGCAGCAAAATGCCGGACGGTTCAATTAAAAAATTTCTCTTATATAGCTCCATTTTCTTGTATGCATTTAAGAGTGATCTGGAAGACTTTGAAATGAAATAGAATGGGTACCTGCAGAGTATTCTGGGAATCTGAATCAAACTTTGCTTTGGATATATTTTGCAGTATGGATTGTTATCATGTCTTGTATGTGTTGTAGCTGGGGTTTGAGGAGATCTTTTAGTTTTGATCTTGGCTAACTGAGCAAGATTATGTTGTATGGATATTGTTTAAATAGATCTGGATCTTCCCTTTCTAGCAGGTAATAATGATCATATTAAATCAGCTGTAAAATCTCCTTTGCAAATGTCCTAATGTCTTCCTTGCTAGTGGAAAAATAGGCTGAATTCTCAGATTGATTTATTTTTTGATGCAAACTATTTATGATGTAAGCAGCATATATGGAATTACTCTTCCATTTCCACCATTCCTCTTTTAAAAAGTTTCTAGGAAGAGGCCACTAAAAAAAAAAATAATTCAAAATTCTCAGAACTGTTCTGTCTACCTTGTCAGCAGCTTTTGGTGTTGCTATCCAGACTGGTTTCAATTTTTGTTTATGGATGAGATTATCCAAAGATAAGGGGAGGGGGACGACTACAAGAACAGTTCCTTTCTAAACCTGGACAGAGCAACCAAGGTACTTTAACGAGTTGGAGACAACTAGAAGTAGATCTAGTCATAGAAGACATAGAATAACATAAAGCCCACTGTCATCTTTGTGTTGGCAATTCAGATACATCTGTACATGCAAATCTTGATGTCTGGTGCCTAAACTGATGTCTTGGCTTCTTTCTCTGCCATTTTCTTACGAATGTCTAACTGTCAACTCAGGCTTTGCGTGACTAAAACAAAGCACTATCTCCTTTCCCCTCTTCCTCTTTCATTGGTAGTAGCAGTAACTAATTCCTACAGATTTTTGGCTTGTTGACATTGGGTGATGGCCACTGGACATCCAATGTCACAAATGCGCTTTCTCCAACTTGCCTTTTCTCATCTGTGATGGCATTAACAGCAGGAGGTTTTGGTCTTGTGTATATGCAGGGTGAAATACTCAATTGCTTGAGTGCTTTGTACACATAGCCCCTAGCTGCCTTGCTGTTTGCACAGTGGTTTACTTTTGGTGGCCTGCCAGAAGCCTGCTGGGATTTTGACATTTATAGAGGAAGAAGAGTTTGTAAAATGCCTTCTGTAAACTCATGGAAAGGTATACAGGAAATACCTTTATAGAAGACAGTCTGTATATTTGTAGAAATGTTTTATAGATTTTAGTGTGTTTTTGAGAGTTTGACCGTAAGTGTATACAGTCTACCTTTGAACATGAAATAAAACTAATTTGGGGCTATTTTATTTGACTGCTGTCTATAGAGCCTGATATCTGGTTGTGGAGTCCTGTCCTGAGCTAATCAGTAGTGCATAGTCAGGAGACTGAAGGACATTAAAGCAAGTCTAGTTAAAGATCAAGAAGTGGGTAAAATAATTTTGTGGAGCAGTTGTAATTTTTTCAGGTTTTGTAAACAGAGCAAGTTTTAGTGCTGTTTTTCAGACAGCAAGAGTCCAAATCCAGTGGTTCTTCTGAATACTGTAATTATTAAAATCTGCTCTTGGATAGTTGCTTACATGGGAAAGCAAATGTTTTTCTTTGTTCCAGTCAGCAGAGATGCGAACAACTCCTGTCAAAGTAAAAATTACTCCAGATTCTTTTTTGGGTGTGTCTGTCATTTCTACAGAGTAAGTGAAGAGTGGCCTGTTCTGGCACAGTCTTTTATTTCATAAATTTAGCCCTGTCATCAAAATTGGTTTCCTCCCTCCTTGCAGTGCAAGGAGTTATGTTAAATCAGACTTAACAGAAATGCAGAAGAAAATATAATCTTATTTCCCAAGCTTCACAATAAACAAAATTATTTTACCTTGATATATTTAATCAACTCTTCCTTTTTTTACTTGTCAGCATGGGTTTTCATTGCTCATAACACACATACTCTGAAGAAGCATTTCTTCCAAGAAGGTGTTTTCTTCTAGTGTTTTGTTTTTGCTGGGGATTTTTCTGGTTGGGGTGTTGGGTTTGGGGTTTGTTTGGTTTTTTTTTTTTTAAGCAAAGGTGATAGTTTTTGTCTTTGGCCTATTGAAAGGAATAATGTTAACTACTGTATATTTTTAATGGAATTATTTGTAGAAGAGATTAGACAAAGTCTGGTTAGTTAAGGGATGGTCTAAATGGATCATAGTAATTTTTGGAGTTCATTTAAAACAAATACATTTTTCTGTATAAGCAGATATTTGCCTACATGAAAGAATTTCCTTTTTCATTAAGATTCTGTCTGAGAATGGTAAAATCCAAGCAAATGCAATGATGGCCTTTTAATGATTTGTAAGTATGCAATTTAAATAGGAAGTATGATGTATTTTGTGATTAAAACTCAGACTTAAATACTCATACCATTTTGGGATAGGATTATGTGCCCTGCCTTCTTTATTGACAGCTGCCTGGAGATACAGTGTAACCTCATTTTTGAGAGCTGTGTTGATAGTTCAGCCAGTAAGCTATTCTCTAAGTTACATCTAGTCTTTCAGTTTTGTTAACAAGAAAGGCCAGTTGCAGGATATAACAAACATAATGTTTGGAAGATTTGCAGTAGCCAGAGGAAAAATGCAGTTGTGGTGATATTGATAGCAATTTAAAACTTGAAGGCTTTCTTACAGGAATTGACAGCATTTCCTATTATGTTTTTCCCTTTTGAGATTAAAACAAAGCATCTAGACAAATTAGGATCTATTTTTTCCTCTCTCTTTCATAAACTGTACCCTTTGGCTGACTGGTGAACCAAATGAACAAAAACATTCATGTGTTTTTGTAAATAGTATTTCTAGCTCAAGTGTGGAAACAATCTTTGCTGCTTTTCAACATGATGGTAGTGTCTTAACCAGGCATACAGTTCCCCTGCTGACTAAAGAATGAATATAGATACCAGAATTGAATAATTCTCAAGGTAGCTTTTTAAGATCTTTCTGCTTTTTAGTATTAAAATGTACAGATGAAAACATATGATGGCTATTGAGAGTTACAATACATTTTTGACTGTGGTTCCAGTTTCCTCATTGCTTATAGAAGATATAGCATTGTAAAATCTATATTGACTGCTGAAGATATAAACAAGTGTTTAAAAAGATTAATTTTATAACCTTTCGATGCCCTTTTGTAGGGGAAAGAAACTTTGAAAAATTAGGTTTTGCATGTGAGAAAGAGTTATGCTGTCAAGAAGGCAGTGGAGCACACTAGACTTAACTTTGCTACAGATCCCAAGATGCATTTTTCTCTTGGGTCTAGATCCCAAGTATTTTCAGGTATTTTTGTTTAACAAGTGGATCTTTATAAGGGGGAAGTAGTGATACGTTTGGTTTTTTTTTTTTTTCCTGCGTCATCTATAAAATCCTTTTAAAATAACTACATCCCCTCTTTATGAAAATGCCATACCCTGAGAACTTTGGCGAACTCTCAGATACACTTGCCCCCAACAGTCTCTTATTCTCCTTCCCACGGTATCTCCACTACAAAACGGCTGCTGCTTTAGTGGAGTACTAGTTTCTTTGTCACCTCTACCTTTTTATTTTAACATTATTATTATTTATATTAGATATCCTTTATTCCATTATGCTTTGTCAAAATCGGGTGGAAGGTTTGTCCTGGTCTTTTGGAAGTTATGGAAAGAAGCTGGATAAGAGTAGAGGGATGGGATGACCATGTGCGCTGTGGTCCTTAGAATGTCCAAGACTAAAATAAAATGGTTGAACTTTGTTTTAGTTCTTCCTCACTGTTCTTCTGTGGTGGAATGGCCAACAGAGGATTTTGAGTGATTTTTGTGTATGTGTGCATACTGTACAAGGCATTTTCAGGTGAGGTGAAAATACACAAGTAATATTTACTGTAAAATGTAACCAACGTGCTTTTGCATGTTTTCCTTAATTTGTCTCTTTAATTCTTTTAAATAGAGGCAGATAATGAGTTGAAACTTTAAAAAGAATTTTTGAAAACTGGGAGCCCAAATATGCTCCCTCAATTTAGACCCGTCACTCTAGCATGAGTGGAAAGAGAATGTGCACAGAATCTTAGAAGTGCAGACCACAAACCAAGAAATGTAATCCAAGTGAAAGTGTCTTGAGTAGACTTTTTTCCCGTTATAAAAATGATACGCCAGATGCAATGATACTGTTTTCTATCATGTCTTTGTTCCCCAAATCATGTGTTGGTTTTTTTTTTTTCTCCTGACTAGCAAAATAATTACTGAGATACTTTGAGATGGTTGGTTAAAATCTCAGAAGTAGGTCATGTGTAATAGTTCATATCTGGCCCTTTCTCAAAAGGGTCTATGTATGCTTTTGTACATTGTTTTGTATATACTCTAAATTATGAGAAAATGTGTGAGAGAACTTTGTAATAGCCTGTCCTGCGTAGCCAAGGAATTCTGGGGCAGCTGCAGACTGGATCTGTGACCAGCAGCAGTAACTATTGCACCTGACTGTCATGGAGTGTTTTCTTGGAATTTATGTTGTTACCTGGTTTTTCTTTTCTTTTCCTTGTATAGGAGTTATGCAAAGACAGGCAACGGTTTGTCTGCAGCATATGCTTTCATATGTGTTTGACTGACGCATATGCCTCCTAACTGCTGCATTTTTGGTTTGAGGCAAGAGCTCTCTGAACTTGCATGCATAACATGTAGTTAAAATTTGATTTAAATGGCAGCTAAGCAGTTCCATATAGATTTTGTTGTTGTTGTTTTTCCCTGCTGCTTGGATTTAATGGTATTGAGTTCTGTAGAGGACAGAGGAATTGGCGAGTTTGTTTTCAGCAAATACACATCATCCACTTGGCCTAAACAGGATGCTTATACATATATTTTAGTGTAATTGAAGTTACTAGAAGGATAGGCAGATATGTAAACTCCTGGTTGTGATGTATTAATAAGATTTTTATTTGAAAGAAATAATCTCTTAAATCATACTACTATTATTTACTTTGCTTTTACATAGCAACAAAAATAAACTTTTATATCTTTCTCATAATAAAATTGATTTATATGGGGTTAGTGTACAAATCTCTAACAGACTAGAGATATTTAAATACCTAGTTTCCTGCTGGAATCAGTATAAATCCATAGAGACACCTTAAATACATTTCTGAACCTGGCCACAAGTACTTTAAATGCTTTTTAGGCTTAATGATAACTTTTCTTTATTTTTTTAGAGGCGTAAGTTTCTTTTGAGGGAGATATTGATATAATACTAAGTATCACAGAGAATACCATAAAGAATAAATGTATTTCAAAATTATGATATAGATTTGAATTCTGTGTTCTTTGCTTGCTGCAAGGGTGCTGCACTGTTCTGTTCTTTAAGGGTAACTTCACTTTGCTTTAGGAGCTGTGAGGGGCTGTTACTGTTTTGGTAAATATCCATGGTTTGCATATTAGATTAAGCTGCCTGCTGACAGAAAATATTCTAATTGAAAAAGTAATTGAACCCCCAAATCTGCTTATTATTTATTAAGGATGGTGTGTGTTTTGTGTGTGGTTTGTTTGTTTGGTTGGTTTTTTTTTTTAAGAAAAGCAGCGTGTGTGAGGGAGACTAAGATGAGGGGGTAAATATGCTTAAGTACATAGCAAATTCTATCTGAATGTAAGGAAGAAGTGTAGGGTATTAATTTTGCTATTCTGTCTTGTGGATAACACCTCCAAAGGTGGTCTTTACCTCTGGCAAAGAAGATAGTGAGGGACTTCTAGGTTAGTGAGCGTGGATGTGATTTAATTAATTATAATGATGTGTTTATTGCATAGTTTCCTTTGGGACTGTTCTTGACAGTTTTTGTGGCTAGAAGGGACCATTAAATCATCTAGACTGCCATCCTTTACATACTACAGGTCTTATATTTCATTCAGTTCTCCTGATAATGAGCCTTTTGACTTACCTGACCAAAACGCAGTTTGTGCTTAGCTAAAGTGCATTTGCCAGAAGGATATCCATCCTTCATTTAAAGACATCAAGGGATAGAGAAGACACTGCTTTTTGTGCTTGTTTTGTTCTGATGCTTATTCCGCTTCTTTGTTTAAAGGGGGAGGGAAAAGTATTTCTGCATTATGACATTGATTTAAAATTGATCGTGACTTCCTGGGTTGGTAACATGTTTTACAGTTGTATCTGTATAATAAAAATGTGTGTATACATGTGGCATGTACCTAGGTCCGTACTCTCAGTCTTAATTCCATTTCATATATTTTTGGTTTGGGGCGTTCTGCTGTGTCCTCTGGCATTTACATATGATGAGTGGATATGGTACAAAAATCACAAATTGATTGGAATTAACGTAAGTTTTCATTGTAGTTTTATCTAGTACAAACATTTTATAAAATTCTGTAAGTTAATTAAACAATAACATGATTCTTTCAGCTTTTTATTAATTACCTTTGCTTCTGAAACCATTTGCAGCCCAGAGCTTCCATTAAACAGTATCAGGACTGGATTGTAGAAACATCTGCCATTAGATTTTATTAACTTTTGACTGGTATTTATCTTTTACCATGTGCTAGTTACATCTAGAACTCTTCTATCTTAAGTTTTTCACAACAATCTACAAAACTGGTATTTCTATGTTTATTAAGCTTTTGTGTCTCAGGTGTATATGTGTATAGTACTCATAATTTCTCATGCTGTATGTGTGCTGAAAAAGCATTGCATTGGCCAAAATCCTGAATTGCTTTGCAGCTTCCTATAAGAGTGCTTTTTTCCATCAGGTTTTGGGTTATTGGAATCTGCCCCACGTAGTATTAATAGATCTTCAAAGATGATGTTATTTTCCATTCTCTGTCATTAGGTTGCTGGTTTGGCATGCCATTGCACTGAGGTGCAAAATTGCTTTCAGGATGTATGTTTTGGTTATACATGACTCTAGTTTTCTGTGTTGCGTGGCTTGGTTTTGGTAGTGTTGTGTGTCCTTCCCCTCCCCCTGTAACAAAATTTCATCCCTTCATATGTAATCCTCTTATTTTTAGTATGGTGACCTACATTTTTCATCCAAGTATATATTTGAGAAGCTTGGGACTACCAGCCATATCACTGACTTTGTTTTAGAATTTGATTATAGAGTACAGCTCAGTGTTGTGTTGGGAGCTGGACTGTGTTCCTAGCTTTCCAAGGCTTCTTATGGTGATTCACTTAAAATCAGATTTTCTATAGGTAGTCACTACTTGTATTGTGGTTCAAGTTAAGAAATGGAATTTGACTTGGAAAAGTGCTATGACCTCTCAAGTGCAACTGAATTCATGGTAATTTTGTGTTAAGTAAATATAAAATACTACTTTTATATACAATAAAAATACTATGCAAGGTTACCTAGTCTGGAAAATATGCTGCTAGGTGTTTCAGTTTGGCATCCACAAATCTTGAACATTTTTTGCCTTTCTGTGCCTGAATTCTTAAATCTCAAATCTTGGGGTAATTTTAAGGGTATATTTTGATGACAGTGTTTTGTAAGATGCTCAGCTAATATAATAATGAGCCTTATGGAGTACCACACCAGGAAACTGAGGAGTCCACCTTCGTAGAAATACTTGAGTATACTGCCCAGTATAGCAGGCCCTCAGCTATATTTCAAATGCTGAGACAAAACCAAAATGTTGAGTAGTTGCTCAGTAAATGTGTGTTGATTCTTCTTTTTAACTGAATTAGGGAGCAGCCTTGTGGGGGGAGGTAGGGTTGTGATCCTATAACTAAAAACTTGACCATAATGCATATGCACAGGGCAAGGGCAAATCAAGGCTCCCAGGCATCTTGCCCATTGTTTCTGGCAATATCTTTCACATTTGCTGACTTTGGAGTGCTTGATTTTGCAGCTTTAGTTTTTTCTGGGTCCACTCTCTGTTCGTAACTGTATAACTCTAGGAATAGCCTGCGGAACCTATGACAGAGCGAGATACGGTACAGAACAGCTTTTAAAAGTTTATTTTGACAAGGTCCATTGTTGGGTTGAAAAGAAAACGGTCGTGCCAGAAAAAAGGTCAGGCATTTTTGAATTAAGGATAAATGGCTGATATGCCAGTGTATTCATAAACCGTTTAATCATTGCTGTGGACAATCCATAATTTATCTGCCACTAAGGAAAAGGAACGTGAAATTTCCTTCTCAGAATGAGCAATCTAGTGTGGGAGCTATTCATCAAAGTTTGAATGTCAGAAAGGTCATGGGAAGAGATTTGTAAAATTTTCGTAATTCCAGAAATAACTCCTTCAGCATCCAAAAAGAAACTTGAGTGTTTAGGAAAGAACCCGTAGTGCATCTGATACCATCCTGTGGTGGGGTGCGTCAGCTCTGTGTGATGGATGTTCTGTTCAGCAGAGCCGTATGTTTGCACGTACCCTTCCCTTTCACCCTGTGGGAAGAAAGGGGGAGGTAATAAGCATATATTTTGTGTGTGACAAGCAGAGTTAATTCCTTTTGCTGCTTATGTCCGTCTTATTTTGCTTTTGCTGCTCTGTATGAAAAACAACAGGATACTTTAGAGACCCTATATTAAACTTGCTGTTAATTAAGTTCTTCAGATACATTTTTCCCAGCAGAAGATTTTTTTTGAGTTGGGAAGATTTAAAATGGAGCTCTCATACAGAGGCTCCTGCTGTAACATTCTGTGCCCTCTGTGAAGGCTCTACATAGCTAAAACGTCAGAACAGCAAGGTATTAATCAGCCTATTTGTTAATATTTTTTTTCCATTCAGTAGGCAGACATATCATCATAAAATAATTCCCTTTTGTATTTCCCAAGTATTTTCTACCTCTGTTCAGTTCTCTCATGGCCACTAATTGTTCTTATTTCTAAACACATGTTCTATGTCAAAATGGTTTTCTTAGTATGTTTTTTCAAGTTCTGACTCTTAAACTGTTAACATCCTATGAATGCAGGTAAGAAAAGGAAGTAGATTTCAGAGATATTTTTTTTTTTTCCCCTGGATTAAGTATGGTAAGATAATTAACGGATTTAAATCCAGTTGGAGGCTGGTCGCAAGCGGTGTCCCCCAGGCCTTAGTTCTAGGGCTGGTCTTGTTTAATATCTTTATCAACGACCTGGATGAGGGGATTGAGTGCACCCTCAGTAAGTTTGCAGATGACACCAAACTGGGTGGGCGTGTCGATCAGCTCGATGGGGAGGAGGGCTCTTCAGAGGGACCTGGACAGGCTGGATCGATGGGCCGAGGCCAACTGTATGAGGTTCAACAAGGCCAAGTGCCGTGTCCTGCACTTTGGTCACAACAACCCCATGCAACGCTACAGGCTTGGGGCAGAGTGGCTGGAAAGCTGCCTGGCAGAAAAAGACCTGGGGGTACTGGTTGACAGCCAGCTGAATATGATCCAGCAGTGTGCCCAGGTGGCCAAGAAGGCCAATGGCATCCTGGCGAGGAGAGCCACAAAGCTGGTGAGGGGTCAGGAGCACAAGTCTGATGAGGAGCAGCTGAGGGAACTGGAGTTGTTTAGTCTGGAGAAGAGAAGAGGAGGCTGAGGGGAGACCTTATCGCCCTCTACAACTGCCTGACAGGAGGGTGTAGCGAGGTGGGGGTCGGCCTCTTCTCTCTGGTGACGGGTAAAAGGACGAGATGGTCTGAAGTTGTGCCAGGGCAGGTTTAGGTTAGACATTAGAAAAAAATTTCTTCGCAGAAGGAGTTGTCAGGCTCTGGAATGGGCTGCCCAGGGAGGTGGTAGAGTCCCCATCCTTGGAGGTATTTAAAAGAAGGATAGATGAGGTGCTTAGGGACATGGTTTAGTAATGGGATGGCAGTGTTAGGTTAACGGTTGGATTTGATCATCTTAAAGGTCTTTTCCAACCTAAATGATTCTATGATTCTAAGATGCAAAATATTTAGTTGCTCATTGTAGATGTCTGTAAACTGCCCTTGGAAAATTCTACTTTTCAAAGAGATTAGTATGAGGAATCAGGATTATTCCTTTTTTGTTCAGCCTTTTCTTCACTCCCCCAAGAGTTTAACTAATCTCTGTGATCAATATTAATGCAGGTAATAGCAAAGACTATAAATGTTCTTTCTAAAAAAAAAAAAAAATAGTAACAGGAGTTAACTGTAGTTTCTTTTCTTTAAAAGCAGATTATGTGACATTTTAATATAGAAAAAGCTATGGCATAACTGGAGCAAACTGATTTCAATTTGAAGTGTTTGTGGACAAGACTCACTTTACAGAAGAAAGCTGGTTGCAAAAATTCCCTGTATTTTCCCCCTTCCTTTTATTTATGTCTGTGTTATATACAGGTCCATAGAGCAATATGTGTGCAGTTGTCAGATAAAGGAACACTCGCTACATAATTGGTAGACCAATACAAATCTTTTAGGGAAGTATTTGATTGCAGTAGGCAACACTGCCATAAATAAATCCTCTGACAAATTCCAGATCAACACTGTGTAGGTCTCCTCCTGCCAGTTTTTTAATTAGCTTTTTGGATAAGACCTTGATGATGGCTGATGTAATGAGGTAGGCAGAGAGCGGAGGCAATTCAGGAACATCTTAGGGTCTGTCCTTACTTTTCACTGTTGGAAAAGAACTAGCATGTAACAAGGTTTTTAAAATATTATCTCATCCATGATTGAGGGCTATTAATATAGTTCATGCAAAAATGTGAAACTTCAGAAAAGACAGTGGTTTTAAGAGCTAAAATTTTAGTTTCAAGCATTTGAGAATAAAGATTGCAATGAAAAAAAATTATTTTTCTATATGAGTTAAAGGGTGGGTTTTGTTTCTTTTTTAATACCTAGTGTTGCATTAATGTTTTAAATTATGCCTGTTTTGGCAACCATTTCATCTGTCTGCTTCCAGTTTCATCTTCTATGTGATACTCTGGACCATTTTTCCCTTTCTGTTTTCATATTTAGAGTGCAGCCTGGCAATTTTGTTCTTCCTGTATAGGGCTTTGTTTCTGATATCTGATATTTTGTAGTAAAAAATTGGCATAAATTTAGCAAAGCCTTATCTGGAGAATTCCTTTATAGAGGAGTTGTAAATTTATAGTCATATGTTAATGCTATATAAGTGTACATAGAGGGCAGCTTTAATTGTAATGATCTGTTGAAGTGCTTTGACTTTACTGCAAGTGGCTCCAGAAAGGATGAAAACTGTAGTTCTTTGGCTGAAAGGAATTAGTAGAGCCCAGGAAGTGCTGTGTAATGGTTTTCTTGATGATTCACAGCACATTTATTTTTAGACAAGAAAAAAACCCAAAACTTCACAACCTGGTGGTGTTCTGAAAAACTGCAAAAAAAATCAAAAGGTTTGTTCTGGAATGCATCACTCCTATTACAAAGTAAAAATGCATTTAAATTCACTAATCAGATTTTATTTTTATACATTTGCTCTTTTTAATAATTCAATTCAAAATTTCACTTTACTCTTTTTTGAAGAGGGATTTACTTTATACTATGGTAGAACATTTTACTTTTAATGGATATTTTTCAGGCCACAGAATAATATGACTTTTATGACTTGTTGGGCTGCAATGCCAGTTTTACTACTTCTCGTATCAATGCCACTATGCAACAAACTTGCTGGTTTTAAACAAATTACAGATTTCGAATAGTTAATTCTGGTGACAGAAAACAATTTCAGAAATGTTTCTAATGAGCTTTCCTTATCAGATGTCCTGGGAGAGAAGAGAATTCCAGCTTTGCTATGCTCAGGCCAAATATATATTTTATTCCTCAGAGTGCTCATTTGGATTATGATTAGTAGGACCACAGTATGAAATTAGGACTGTATAACCCTCTGTCAGAAAGGACTCCCAGTGATGTTCAAACTTACAGCTAACAAACATTAGAAGTTGAAAGGTTTTTTTTACACTAACTCTTCATGTATTATTTTGTTTAGTGCATTTTGTCATATTCAGTCTTGTTGAAGTTTAGGTCAGCTTTATATAGTTTGTTTAAAAAAAAATAAAAGTGCTTGACTGCAGCACTGCTAGCACCAAAGCTTTGCTTTGATACTTTTTTTTTTTCTTCTTCAGATTTCTCAAATTCTCTTGCACTAGCTAATGCCTGTGTCATCTGCCTTTGTTTTTCAGAGATAAAACTTTGAATTAGCTTTTGCTCCATAGTTAGATACAGTTATCTTGGAAACACTTTAAAGTTTCTTGGGACCGTGAGGGTAAGAATACACGTGTATATGTGTGTGTGTGTATACTCATGTGTATAAACAGGTATGCATAAACAGGTATGCATAAGAATAATTGTGCATGTATGCATATACATCTGTACATACATGTGTATGATACTTGATTCTGAAAAATATTAATTTTGTACAAGACACATGAAGGCATAAAGAAATCTAGCAAATTCCTTGGACCTTGTTTTAGACATGCAGCTCTTTTAGAAGAGTTTAGAGATGGTTTTAACTCATGCTTTGCTTAAGGGGATGGAGTTTAGTGTAAAACATTTACATTCCCTATTTTGCCAAGGCAGCTGGCCTATTATGATGAGTAATCAACCTGCTTATTGTTTCTTATACAATTTGGGTATCTAGTCACAGTTGGAGGTCTTGTAATATTGGCCATCATCTTTGTGAGCTTTAATAGAAGACCAATTTTAATGCTTCTGCAGCTAAGAAGTTCTTCAAGGTTGGGTGATGTTTAGGTTTCTATACTGTGTTGTGCTGTATTTGGTGTACACTGTTACTGTATCTGGTATGTGATTGCCAACTTTTCTGATTGTTTTGGTTGTAGCATGATGTAATATAGTGTTGAGAGTGAAATTAGTGTTATTTATAATTAACATTTTTTCCTAAGCTCTTAGTAGTTGTATCTAGCAATACCATGAATAAAAAAAACCATTTTAAAGTGGGTTTGAGGAAGCAAGATGAAATATTGAGGAGAAATGATGACTTAATGGCTTAGTGCTTTAAAATAGTGGCAGCTGTTATAGCTGGATTTCTTCACATAGGAGTGAGACAGCACCAAGCAAATGCAGTACTAGGAAAAAATCTGTAATGCTGTTTGTGTTTTGTGTTGGCTGTCTATAGGGGGTGAATTTCATGCTCAGTGAGAGAATATCAAAGTGAGTGGCTGTAAAACCCCTTGTAAAGCCTTAACAAAAATCGATATGAAAATAGGTGTCAAAAGAATAGTAAATCAACTAGGTTTGGGGGAAAGGGAAGATCTTGGTTTGAAAGAGTAAGGCAGTAGTTTCTTCAGTTGAGACATTCTGATGTTAGATTACTGTTACCAGAAGAGAAGAATCTTCTTTCTAATCCACTCCTACAGTTGTGGGTGTGGTACTTATTTCTTCCCATGCTCCACTTTTGATGCTTTGTGGACTAGTCCCTGATTTCCTCCAGTTTGCTAATGCAGCAGATGCGCTTCCCCAGCCCTTTGCTGGGTGAGGGAGCTGCACGGGCTCCTAGGGATTGGGACTGCACAGCTGCAGGGTGTGATGGCAGAGCAGGACGAATTGACTCCTTCCATCACATGGTGTCCTACCTTTGTCTGTAATCTCTGTGCTTTTTCGTACTACAGAGCAGTCATTTTCCAAATACACCCTACATTCAAGCTTAATTTTGTCCATTTCAAAACCATATTGCTAGTCTCTCCTACAAAGGCTGCTTTGCAAGAAGAGATCAGGTGCATCTCTCCTTGACCTCTGGCCCCATGAGCTCTTTATTTTTTTTTTTTAGGACTTGCAGATTTTAGACCTCACCTTTTAAACATATATCTTCCCACTTGCACATTTCAGTGACTTACATTCTTTTTACTGGAGTTGGACTTCTTAGCCTTCATGGTTTGCATAAGGCCTTATCAATATGCTTATTGTAACTTCTAAATCCTCTGAATGAGTTTCTAGCAAGCTGCAGAAATCCTTTCTTGTGAAGCTTTCAGTACAAAATGTTAACATAATTTTCTGCCTCAGCTCCTGGTTGATCTTTTTCTTAATCATGTGCCTCTGTTAATCTAGGGATTAGTATTGGTTTCCTAGAAATTGAACAATTTAGATAAGGATAGTTCTTTTGCTGAAAGTATGTAAATGTGCAGCTTTAACATTGTTATTGAAAGTTTCTTACAGGCAAAATTTTTACTATTTTTATACAAGTTAATCATTATTAAGATTATTACTATTTAATATAAATGGGTTTTTCCAGGTTTTCAGGGGTTCATCAGGGATATATTTTTATCTCTTAGCAAAAAAGTGTAAATCTAAATAACTGCAGTCAAGTCTAGACTTCCCCTGCCTCAATATATTTATTGTATGTCAGACATACAGATTTTCATAATTGTTGGTTTGAGGGTCATTTACAGGATCCATCACTTTCTCTAGTCTATAGCTTGGTTTATTATTGTGTGTGTCTTGGTTTATTATTGTGTGTGTTTTGGTTTATATTGTGCATGGCTTGGTTTATGTTGTGCATATGTATTATGAATCACTTAGTAATCTGAGAAAATATTTTTATCTTTCTATTTTTCTTCTGCATAAAATTAGATTTAAACAGCTGTTTCCAGTGATGCTAATTTAGATGTCTGTTTAAATCAACTTTGCTTCATAACAGTCCTTTTAATAAATTAGGGTTCTTTAGTATAGCAGTAATCTAGGATCAGTAATCTGCTTTTAAAAAGTGTACTAATTTGAGACAGAATCATTGAAGCAGACTTATCAAATAGAGGGTCAGCACTTTACATTGGCTTTTTGATTTATGCATGGAAAATTTAAATTGCAAAAGCAACTATGGTCAAAATGTGATTGTGTTGGTAAAGGTAATGGATTATACTCTTCAGAAATTTCTCACTCTCATTCTGTTCTGCTCTGACAGGTAAACTTTGTCTTTTAGTTTTCATGGGTCATTCTGCTATTGTGAGCTCCTGTTATGATTTAGGTGAGGTAGAGATACCTCACAAGCCTGAGCAGAATAAGGCTTTGAGATTCTGTGCAGGTCTTTGCAAAGAGTGTGGGATCTTGAATCAGGCAATGTGAACTGTAAATCTGGAAAGGACAAGGAGCAGGAATTTCTTTGGTAGTATTTATGTTGGAAGGAATCCAAGTTAGTCTGTCGCTTCAGTGTAACTGATTTTACACATTTACTTAAGTATCGTTAATTTACCTCAGTGGATGAGTAAATGCAGAAAGAATGATGGTGGGAGATGAGACAGTTACTTCCATGGTATTGTTGCTGTCTGTTTATCCTCAATGTTTATGAAGTTCTTGTCTTTGAGAGAACCTTTCAGTTGTGTAGCTCATCTTTTGTTAGGTGTCAGCTGAATGGTCTGACCATCTCTCAGCAAAGAAGGAAGGAAAACACTGCTCTTACTGATTAGATTACTTGAAATAAGAGGGATGTATTCTTACTTCCTCAAATACGCCATTTGCATTTTGATATCTTTGTATCTGTAGCTGAACTTCATGAACACTCAGAAGTTTGAAAAATGCAAATAGCACTTTTCTGTTAAGTAAAGAATGACAATAATACCATTCTTCCCAGAGTAGCATATGACCATGATATTGTCCTAGCTTGCTTGCTCAAAGATGTAAATAATTACACTGGTAAACACACACACCTGAAAACAAACACAGACACAAGACCTTGAAACATACCAAAAGTAACTGCAGCATATGCTTTTCTAAGTTTATATCTACTTTTTAGTTCTTGTTCTGTTACAATCAGTGCTTGTCATAACCTGAGTTACGGCTTCAGAATATTCTTTCTCCGGATTTGGGGAAATGGGCTGCGTTTTTGAAAAGATATTTTGTGTCTCCTGAGGCAAAAGATTCACTTTTTAGAAGCTACATATTAGACATTCCACGTTCTAAAATTTGGTTAGCATATAACTGAAATAATACAATAGGATTTCTCAATCAGATAGATAAAACTATCGAGTTAGCTTTCTTTTTCTGGTTTCAGTCATACAAATATCGTTCTGAGGTTTAATTAATACTTGAGACTCTGTCGAGTGCAAATCTCTCCAACTATGTGAAACTTTTATAATAAAATCGTGTTGAATATGAAAAGTAGAAGATTCAGATAAGCTGAAGTTCCATTTTCAAATTTTTTTACTGAATTCCAGATAGACTAGATGGACTTCATTTGCTTCAACTTTTTTCAGTTCATCAAAGTCAGATATTGAGTTAAACTTTGTCGTTTGGCTTTGTTTAGTTTCTATTTCTTCAGTTCTTTCTTTCAGAATGCTTTCTAAAGCTTTTTTATGGTACTTAAGGCAAATTCAGAGTTCTATATTTGTCTGAATTGTTTTCACAAATGCAGATGTTTGCTGCTTGCTAGTCATATAGTAACCTACAGCTAATTTCATTGTCTTATTAAAACATCTTCCTACTTAATTTCCACTTCAATGTGCTGCTTCTGGATTATCATCCCCACAGTGGAGCATGGCATGCTCTCTGGTCTTTCACATAAGATGTGGGCATTTGCATTTCTCTTCACTCATTTTTGTTAGCCTTCTTTCCATGCCTCTATTTTTGCTGATCTGTTGTTTCTTGGAAACAGAGGCAAAACATCTGTTTGGATGTTCACTGTATGTTATCTTTGATTTTTATATGGCATAAATACACACTTCTTTTCCTGTTTGGTTGTTGGGTTTTGGTTTTTTTTTTTCAATTAGAGTGGCAAAATTGTACTTTTTGTAGCAATTTCCTAATTCAAATGTTTATTTAGAAGTCCTCTTTTTAAGCAAACAATTCTTGACTTCCAGGATGTAAACATCTTCTATCAGTATGTCTTTCCTCAGCGTTTCTGTTGACCTTCTATTCAGTCCTGGCAACTTTCTTGAGGTGTTTATTTGTATAGTTAATTTTGGGCACCTGCTTCTGTGCCCCCACCTCCAGCCAGATAATTTTTGTGCTTTTTGACTTAAGAAATGACAAAGCCTCCTTCAGATTCAGGTTCTTGTGTTCTCCAGTTCTACTCTTTGCCCTTCTGAGTTGAGGGGAAGGGGCAGGGAAATACCTAATTACTGACTGGTTTATCCTTTCATCTAGCTTCAGTATTTAAAAAGGTGATTCACTTTAATATCAGTTTATTTCCCATGACCCTTTCCTCTGTAAAGTCCTTCCTACTATCCAAACCCAGATTTTAATTTACATTGCTTCCTTCTTAGAGCAGTGCTTTTTGACTGAAGAAGTCTTTGTCTATCAGGAATGCTACTGCTGATTTTTTGGTCTATTTGTGAAGATAGTCTTTCCAAGATGATGAAATTTTTGTTCCATTAACCTCTATTCATCTCCCACACCAATTACTGCAAACCCTTAATAGTGCTGTAAATATAACCTTTTAAAACTATCGTTTTCCTAAATTACTCTGACCAAAGCTAATTCTGTTTTATCCAAGGAATCCGTATTTCTAGTTGGCAAGATGTTACTAAAACACTTCAGTAACTGGATTTACTTTTGTTTTACTTTCCTGAATACCATCTACCTTTGAGGTGGATATTCGACTATATTTTTCTGTAGTCTCTTTAACGTGCTGAATTTAATGTCCTGAACCAGTATTTCCAATTTTTCACATTGTGGCTTCCAGGCTTCATATAGTCAAGTGCAAATATCAGTTGTTGCTCTCTTACCTCTCCTGGAAGAGCCAATTCAGGTTGAGTTCTTTCAAGAACCTCTGCAGTTCCTATCCATATTGGACCCTCTTCTCTGCTGTCCTTGTAGCTGGAGAATTCTTTAATCCTCTGCTGTGTCTGTGTATCCAGCTTTGCTTGGGTGCAGAAACCAAAACCCTGCAATGACTCTCTTGGAGTCCAATGATCCTGAATCTTTTAGGGTACTGACTTCATGCGAAAACAGGTTTAAGTTTAAGCTTTTACACACAGGGAGTTTCCATATTTCCTACCTAATGCCTCTGTTAGTCACTTTTGCTTTGGTCTGCAGAATTACACATAAGTTAGCCTGCAGTTGATTGGGTGATTTACCTATAGGGTATATAGCCGCTTCAACTTGCTTAAAATCCTGCCTGTAATTAAAATGATGCAACTCTGAGTGCAGATGAGACCTGATTAAAATCCAAAGTGCAGTTAACAGTGTCTTTCCATTCTGCTTTGTTAGACCAAGCAAAAAATGAGTGTCAGAAGAATTGTTACTAAAGTTGAAATAATATACTTAGCTAGTCTGAGTGTCACCTGTGTAACATATAAAAGTCAAAATCTGAATATATGGGGGGGTTTATGAAGCATATTTTTATACACTTTATCAACAAGATGTCACTTGCTGGGTGATTTTCATTGTGTTGACCCAGTTTACTCAATATCATGTCACTTAACAAAACGGTAGCGGTGCTGTGCAAATAATTGCCAAGGATACTTAAAAAAAAGAAACTTGATAACAAAGGATTGTCTGTCTCTTGAATGTTTGCATTTCTTCAGGGATCCTACTTTCGTTGTTTTGAAGCTTGAGGCCATACAAGGACATATATTTCTGTATGGCATTCATCATTCACTGCACTGCTGGGTTTTGTGGTCCCCCCCCCATTTCAGACTTTGCCATTGATTGCACAGTCACAGAGTGAGCTGCAGGGCAGAGAGGAAATGTACTTTTCTGTCGCTCAGAATTTGCTTTTGTTGGAGAAAGAAGCAGTGCTGAAAGGAACAAAAATGAAGCATTCAGTGCTGCACTGAAAATGCCTTCCCCCCAAAAATGATTCTTCTCTTTTTATTATAGGTTTTTAGCACTGGGATGTAGTTCTTTCCTGCAAGACTGAGATAATTGAAACTGCTGAGTTATGACATCCTCCTGTATAAAGAGCCTCTCAGGTGTAGTAGTCTCTCTGGTTGTTTCTCTGTGCAGAGAGAATGGCCCCCTGGCTGGAGTCTGCAGTGTAGGAGCACTGAAGTATTTGTCAAGTGCTGAGGTAGGCTTGTTGCCTAACTAGGAAGAAAGAAGTAATTTACATTTTTATTTGTAAGAATTGATTATCAGGATGCTTCCTTGGATAGCTGTATTGTTGCTGTCTTCTAAAAGATTCATTTTGCTGTGAACACAAGGCACTGTTGTTACGGCTGCTATCCATGTCTCATGGCTGATGCTCACCGAGCAGTAGAAGGGCAACACTCAGGGCGTTAGAACACTGGCAATGGGGATTGACCTCTTCACAGGAAAGGGCTGTGAACCAAGGAAAGCTTTTATCCAAAAGTTAGTTTCGGGGGAAGGCATTTCAGTGCTTCCCAGCTCAGATGGTCAGTAATCTTCACTGCTTACTCTATTTGTAGTCCTCCAGTGCTGCAGTGTTAATCCTTTTCCAATTCAGAGGTGTTTGTGTCATCTTAAGGATGACACTGAGCATTTGGCTTTTGGATTAGGATCATGTGATTAATTCTGTGTTTGCTGGAGTTGATTTAATCAACTCATACAGGCATTGGGAACAAATACAGATTTGTCTAGTTTCTTAAGTAAAGATTTGTAGTAGTAAATGCTGGAGAGACTGACTTGGAGATGTGCTTTTCTTGCAAAGAGAAGGTACAAAACGCCTGATGTCTGTATTCGAGACTTAAAGGAAGAAAGCAAAAATAAAGGATGCTTGACAATGTAGGGAATTTTTTTACTCATGGAATTGTGGGATTATTTTATAATTTACTTAGGCCTAGAAGACATCTAGTTATTGAAATATTAGCAATAATGCAATACTGTAGTATGGAGAATATGTATCAATTCCAACAATTAAACTGTCTTTCTGTCCCAAGAAGATTTCTGTTCTAAGTAAACTCATCTTGCAGCAGATGTCTTTGCTCGACACAAGGGAAAATTGCAGTGTAAACAAATATTATATTAAGTAGCAAGAACTCCTATAATATAACACTAACATTTTTTCATTATCTAGGAATCAGAGGACTTCTATGTAATAAAATCATCAACAAATAAATTAAGGAGCAAAGTGAAACTTCCCTTTTTGTTGTTATGATGGTAATGGTAGAATTTGCTTTCTAAATGTAGTTCGCATCTCTGCAGATGATCCAACCTATTTTAACTCAAATAATTATGTTTTGAAGAGACTGAGTGGAACTGGGGTTTCTGTTTGAAAAAGTTCCATCTGTAAAAGTCTATGGTGTTCAAGAGTAAAATGTGCAAAGGGGTAGGTATTTTTAGGTGCTGTGGATTGTTTCTTTAATCAGTCATCTCGATCATAATGGGCAGCAGGTATTGCTTAACGCCTTTTCATATTTATAAATATCTGTTGTTTTCCTTTAAAGTTTTTTCATTAGATTATTTGATTTTTTGCAGGTTTGGTGTTTATGGAGAATACTCCAGGGATTATAGGTGTAATTTACAGTGTTACTACATAACACTTGTTATATTGTCAGGCAGGAGTCAGTCATATGGTATGCCTCAAATGAAATGGAGGTGTCTGATTTTTCCCTAAAATATTTCAATGTTTTTCTCTGTTGTAGCTATATTTACAGTTTTAACTGAAGATGATTTCAGATATCTGAAGCTTGGTGATCAACTATTGATTAACAACCTAAAATAAGAGATAAATCTGAACAATGAAAACCAACATTTTAAAAACAACCAAACCACCGTCTCACTTCTTGCTCTGGCACATTTTCTGCTCTTCATTTTTTCCTGTGGAGGGCGTCAGCCTGGTCTGTTTCCTTGTTCCCTGGGGGGCTGCAGGAACATTTGTGTCAGCACAAGGCAGGGGTGGAAATGACTGGGCTGGCTGAGAGGAAGAGGAGCTTCAGTTGGCACTGTCAACAAAGTTATTCACTCTCAGTATGTTGGTGGAGGAAATTACTCTGGTCTGTATGGACTACTGTTATTCTCACGGTGGCAAATAGTTAGTATTGGGTTGTTTCAAGGCTCAGATACTGTAATTCAGAAAGTCTAGGTATTTCTTAATTTTAAGATATTTCTTGGGACTGCATGTTTCTCAATATCATTCACTTTACAGAAAAAAGGAGAATTTGGGTATCTCAAGAAACTTTTTTTCCCCCAGAACTTTGAAGTAATTTCCTCAGAGTTATTGTCTAAAAAGTTGACAGACATGCGCTGACTATATTTGGAAAGAAACTGTTGCTGATGTATCTGTCAACATCAGACTCCTATTAAATATTTTTGAAAACCAACTAAGTTCTTGTCTAAACCTGAATGATATCTTTGTATAAAACAAGATTTAAATGTATAAAGGACAAACACTCGGTCTCTGTAGGAGAGGCTGAAACACTTCTGGTCTGGTATATTTTCTTATTTTTTGTCACTGCAGTATTTTTTTTTATGAGACAACTAATAATCAGCATAGTAACATATGGACTTACTATTTTAAGTTGTCCTCCTTTTTTTTTTCCTTTTGTATTGTGTAAGCCAAGCTGTGTATCCTGTTAGTAATTATTTGTATTTCAGTATTGCCTGGAGATTCCAGCTGATTTGCTTGCTGCTTAGACAGTGTTTTTGTACAGTAGAGCCCAAGACCATCATCAGTGTTCACTGGCAGCAAAAAACCCCAATAAAAATAAATAACTGGGGGGGATTTTTATAGTCACACAGAGTTTGGCACATAATTATTCTGTCTTGATTGTGTTGTGGATAGGTGTATGCTCCAAAAAAGCAGAGGGATAATAGAGAGGTGAATTGCCTTTGCTCAAGGTCAGGCAACAGATTCCTGGCTGCTCCAGGAAGGCGACTTTACCAATTCCTGATATCTTGCCCTATCCACTGAACTGTTTGTGACCTCTTCTCTTAGGTTCATCCATCCCCTTTTTGAAGGAAAATAAAGTATTATTTCATCAACCAAAAATTAAGTCCAAAGCACAGGTTCACTATCCTTCAAGAGAGACAAAAGAAGCAAAGATGGGTTTTGTATTTAGCAACAGTTGGAGGACACAGTATTGTTTGTGCAGTACTCTTTAGGTCTCCAGAGATTCTTTCCTGAGCATAGAAATGCTGAGGAAGTGGAGGCATTGGCATGGTGTTGAAGCAGCTGCAGAGGGTTGGCTAAGCTACAAGAATCTGAGTGCAGAGTAGGTCAAAAAATAAGGAATGTTGCTTTGTTTTTTTGAAAGAATATGTAGTTTTAGCTAATTTTAGCACGAATGTTATAATGTCATATGCAAAATAGAGATGATTGCGATGTAGGGTTGCAATGTAGCGCATTAACAACTGTGGGGGGGTTATGCCGTATACTTCCAAGATATTTTCAATACTTTTCTTTGTAATCTAGATATTTTCTTGTACCAGTTCGACTGTAATAGGCCACCTCTGGCCAGTAATGCTGCCAGGGCCTTTGTTTACACTTCACTTACTCTTCTTGACTTCCTTAGCATAGAGATTTCTTTTTCTTACTTTAGTCTTTAGTGAAGGAGAAATACTCCTTCAAATGATGACTTTTTAAATCGTGTTTATAGATTTAAGGTTTAAATTAGCTCTTCAGTACCATATTAGAAGCACCTTGAGAAGTTTTTGACAAGAATAGTGTGCCAGCTTTTCAAGGAAAAACAAAGGAAAGAACTTAAGTACTTTGCTTTGGACATTGAGTGAAGGAATAGTAAAATAAAATAATAAAGGATCTGTTGCTGTTCAACTTTCCTTCTTAAAAATATCAAGAATTTTTTTGTCACTTTTGACTCTTCTATTTTAAAATTGTTTCATTTATTTCTCTATTGTTGTTTTTAGTATAGCTGTCATTAACGTGCTTTTCTGTGAATATTATTCTTTATGCACTGATGCTCTTGACTGTGACAATGGAGACTGGGCTTCAAGGAAACTCCTCCTTAAATCCTAACAGTAAGAACACAGATCATTCTGTTTATAGACCACCATTGTATAAGGCACTCCCTTTTGTTTATCTTAATACCTACCTAGATATTACAAGTTTTGAACACCAAATTGTGGACTCAGTCCTATGGGTGTTTTAATTACTTTTGTCATGTGTATGTATGTATGGTTCCAGAAAAGGGAGAGAAGGAAATAGAGTATGAATCAATAAAACTCTCTCAAAAGATTAGATTTATATTGGCAACTAGGTCCCATTACAATCGGTGCTAATCATGTTACTAAATACTGTTGGGTTTTTTTCTGGGACCTTATTCTAGTATAGGACAGGGCTTGCAGAACAAATGTTTACACTTTTTTATGTTCCAGATCAAAATGCAGCTTAACATGCTATGAATAATTATCACTGCTGTTGAGATCATAGAATCATAGAATGTTTTGAGTTGGAAGGGACCCCTAGAGGTCATCTAGTCCAACCCCCCTGCCGTGAGCAGGGACACCGCTAACTAGATCAGGTTGCTCAGAGCCCCATCCAACCTGGCCTTGAATGTTTCCAGGGATGGGGCCTCCACTACCTCTCTGTGGGCAACCTGTTCCAGTGTTTCACCACCCTCATTGTAAAGAATTTCTTCCTTATATCTAGTCTAAACCTACCCTGTTTTAGTTTAAAACCATTACCCCTTGTCTTGTCACTGCTGGCCCTACTAAAAAGATTTTCCCCATCTTTCCTATAGGCTCCCTTTAAGTACTGAAAGGCCGCAATCAGGTCTTCCCGCAGCCTTCTCTTCTCCAGGCTGAACA
>NW_009260493.1:2807097-2812840 GCF_000687185.1 Egretta garzetta
GTTCACACAGGCCCACCTCTCCAGCCTGTCCAGGTCTCTCTGGATGACATCCCTTCCTTCTGGTGTGTCAACTGCACCACTCAGCTTGGTGTCATCCGCAAACTTGCTGAGGGTGCACTTGATCTTGCTGTCTAAGTCATTGATGAAAACATTGAACAGCACCAGTCCCAGCACGGACCCCTGAGGGACACCACTCATCACCCGTCTCCATCCAGACATCAAGCCATTGACCACTACCCTCTGGACGCAACCATCCAGCCAGTTCCTTATCCACCGAACAGTCCACCCATCAAATCCATAGCTCTCCAATTTAGAGAGAAGGATGTTGTGGGGGACCATGTCAAAGGCTTTGCAGAAGTCCAGATAGATGACGTCCATTGGTTTTCCCTTGTCCACTGATGCTGTCACTCCATCATAGAAAGCCACTAGGTTCGTCAGGCAGGACTTGCCCTTGGTGAAGCCATGCTGGCTATTTTGAATTACCTCCCTGGCCTCCATGTGCCTTAGCATAGCTTCTAAGAGGATCTGTTCCATGATCTTCCCAGGCACAGAGGTGAGGCTGACGGGTCGGTAGTTCCCAGGGTCTTCCTTTCTACCCTTTTTGAAAATGGGTTCAATGTTTCCCTTTTTGCAATCACCAGGGACTTCACCTGACCGCCATGACTTTTCAAATATCATGGAGAGGGGCTTGGTGACTACAGCAGAGTATGCTCACGTTCAAAGGGGGAGATCTGTGCTGTCTTGAGGATTTCACAGTGAGTTGATCATACCCTCTGTGCATCAGCCTGAAACACAAGCCTGGAACTCATGGTTGGCAGATGTGGACTATTATATTTTAATGGCTCTTCACTGTTTTAACAGACTGCAAAATTGCAGAGAGCTCATATCTTAGTATTTCTCAGTGTCTGTGGGGAGTTGGACAGCAATAACAGGGCTCATATGCATTCATGGCTATGAATTTTAATTCAAAGATAGTTGCATTAAAAATCTTTTGGAGGGATGGATGCAGTTACACTAGCAACTTGGTATTTGCCATGCTGCTTGCTATTTTGAGTTTTGTAGCTTTTCTGAACAGAAAAATTGCACACTGTACTCTTACATATTTACTTCTATTCCCCTCCAGCCTCAGTACTTTCTGCATGTTTTAAATAAGTTAATAGGTGGCTAGTATATATTTGGGACATAGAGGATATTAATGTTGTTTTGCAATCTGGGACAAAATGCAGTGCTTACAATTTTAATTAACATACATTTGAAACGTGAGTTTCTCTCTAGATTACAGAGTACGGGTTAGGATCATGTCTTTTATTTATAAGCCGTGTAATCTTCAGTCCTTTTTTCATCCTTTCAGCAAAATCTTATTAGAATCTTCTGTCTGCCAGTAAGAAACTTTGACTTTGTGGACAGAATGGGAATGTATCTGACAAAGTGTCAAGTATGAGAAAAGAATGGAAATGGTTCAGTAGTGAGAATGATTTCGTTTATTACTTTAATAATGGCTTTAAAAAGTAAACAAGCATGAGTTGAATACTGAGTTCATCCAGAAGTTCAGTTGCCTGGCAGTGCTTCTGGACTTCAATTTGTGAACTTATTCACAGTGATATGATTTTTTTTTGGTGATATGATAATTATTTGGTGTGTTCTTCATACCAGTGAACCTTTGAGGGTTTGATCTTCAGGCTAATGAAACACTAGGTAACATGTTATTGTTTAATGGATGTGAAAAATGAAGTTTTGTTTTGAAGTGTAAGAGGACAAAATAATTGTTCTTGGAGGAATAAGTGCACATAATTTTATTTAAGTTTGTAGTGTAAAATTCAAGGGACGTGAAATTAGATTTACAGCTGTATTTTGATCTAAGATTGCCTGCATAACTGTCCATTCTTCTTTGGTTTTTTTTTCCCCTTCAGACAAAGCAGACTATTGGAACACAGAATTCTATACTTGAGTTATAAAGCAGAGTAGTTTCCTATGCTTTGAGAGGAAAAGGATTTTTCTATACCTGTGAAGAAACAAGATCTTGTGCTCCTGGTCTGTCTTTTATTTGTAAATAGAAATTACTTACTCTGCTGCAGCCTTGCATGTGTCTTTCATATACTTTGCTTTTTCATTGTGAGCATTAGCTTAATATTTATAACTAGGAATGAGATGCACCAAGGGCTTTCCTTTATGAACACATGTAGACAGAAAATGCTATAAATACCCATTGCATTTCACTTTTATGTAGGAAAGCTATTGAAAAGTGAAGCACATACCTGAAATCCCCTGAACTTTGTTGTCCTGTTTGTAAGGGCACTGAAGGGTAGGAGGAAGAACACATTGGGCATTTATCCTTTCATTTAGTGCAACTATGTGAAGCAACATAACCAGCATGCTTCTTACATAGCTCGTGTAGCTCATCTCTTTTGAATGTAGCATGTTCTGCAAACCCGAAAGGCAAGCTTTTCCATGGTGAATGGACTTAATCAGATGACAGGCTGGAAGAAAAGAGTGAAGGCTGCAGAGCATTACTGAACTCTGAATCTTCCTCCAGGTTAGGGTCTGTTCCTGTTGCCATGTGCAAAGCTGCTGATTAATTCAGGGTAGCAGCTTCCCTTTGAGTTCAGTTGCCGATATCCTCAGAGAAATCGGGACACTGGCAGGGTGTTGTAAAGGCTGGAGCTCCCTTCTGGTACTGTAGCACAAGAGGCATGTGCGTTTGGAGCTGGCAGAAGGGCCTGGGCAGCCTCTGTTCCCTGGTGATCAGAGTCTGGCCAGGAGATAGCCTGAGGAACTTGGGAGGGACTGGCCAAAGGCAGCAGCAAACCTGGTTAAAGCTAAACCACCAGGGTAAAAGGTGGGGCTCGTGGTTATCAGTGCTCAAAGGACTCTGTGAAATGGGTTGCACACCATCAATTTACATTTAGAGATGGTGCACTATGGATATGTAAGATATGTAGCATGTTGTTCTGTTTTATACAGCCAGTTGCTTTTTTTTTGCAGGATAGTGGTCCTATAGTGGTGTTTCATTTGTTGCTGTGATCGTGGTTTTATTTTAGCTTCTGTGCTATTGTTTTACATATTCAAAAGATTTCCATTTCTATTTAACTTCATGCCCTGCTAGTTTCCTCTTTGTGCAAAAGTGCTGAAGTGTAGACCAACAGCTGGAGCGGTATTTGCATGGTTGAGTGTGCCTGGGAGAATTGTTTACATGACAGCATCTGAACTGGGAGGAGGACAGCAGAATGTCTTTGACAATGGAAAGATGGAGAACAAATCTTGTGTTGCAATTCTGTAGAGTATATTCTGGGAACAATGAAGTAACTGAGCTTTGCTCTGATTTTCATGGCTGGCTTGCCTTAGGGAGAGAGATCATGTTATTCCACTTGCAAAATCATCTACTAGACGTCTGTATAAATAGTGGCAAAAGAAATGCTCTTTCAGTGGGGCGTGGGATGGTATCATGTAGGCGATAAGTTGCATAATTAAAAGAAGAAAAAAGTTTGAAATTTGCAGTTTCAATGGATGTAATAAAGACCTTCCTTGCTTTGCTTCACCTTCTTGTGAGGCTTTTTAAAACAGTTTGGCAGTCTGACAAAATTAGACAGATGTTAAATTGAAGAAGTAAATTATACTTTCAAAGAAGGGTAGCAGTAGTAGCCTGTGTTTGTTATTGTCTCCTATCTGAAATCCTGTTTCAATTTACATTAAAATTTGGGGGTTGTGGTAATTACTGAACAACAATAAAAAAATTACAGTAACAACTCAATTGTGAAAAGGCTTGAAAATTTTAATGAAATAGTAGAAAACAAAATATGCATATGAAAAAATTCAAAACAGTGGGAATTTTAAATAAAATATTTTTATGAAACAATGTAAAAGCTGGCATTTTCTTCTTTGTTCATCTTCCATTCAGGTCTTGTTTACGCATTAGCAGTCAAAATAGTTACTGTACATCAGCTAACTGTGAAGCAACTGGGTTTCTTCAGTGACTGACATTTGTGTGAAGAATATCATTCTCTTAAACATGGAAATTTTTTTGCTGTTGAGCTTGTTACAGAACCTTCTGTGGTACTCTCAACTTTTAACCATTAATATGGATGATTTTCATACTTAGTTTTTAATTTTCAAAATAACATTTCTGTTATAACTTCCTTTAATTGCATTTTTCTGTAATACGTATTTCTTGATGTAGCTGGCTTAAGAGAAAATATGCTGGAATATGTTTCCCTTATTTAAACGGATGATTTAAATCATAGGATCGATGTATGGTAGAAATAACTTTTGATGAATTATACAAGTGTTCAGGAAGGCAATATGGAATTAATAATTTCACTCAGTGACCTTTCTCAAGAGGAAAGTGCCTCTGCATGATCTATTTGTGGAACTACAGGGAAAAGCATAATACTATAAAGCCACTGATTTTCAATTTGAATGTGCTTATCTAGGTTTGATAAGTATTTAACAGAAAAGTGTTTACAGAGCATTTTAAATGTCTTTTGAATAAAAAAAAGGAAAAATTCAGACAGAAGTATTTAAATATTCAAACAGCGCAATCTTTTCTGCACACATCCCTGAAGATAATTAAATGCTATGACATTGCTAACTCTGGTGATTCAGAAGCAATCTTTCAGTGAGTATTTCTTAAACTTTTAATGGTCGGACTTGCATGACTTGCACCCAAATCTCAGTTCTAACGCAAAACAGTAAAAGGCTGTTCCTAGTTCTTTAAATGACATTGCTAACCAAAATATTTGTAGTGGTAATGTTTTCTGTATATATGAAGCCACTGTGTGCTTTATTTTTTTTCCATGAAATAAAAGATTTGCCTTAGGCTGGTCTTGCAATTTGTTTGTATTTAAACTGAGTCATTTTTAGATGTGGAAAGCTGGCACTGCTTTGGCGTGGTATGTGCCAATTAATTGTTGGGGTTTTTTTAATCTGAAGCAGCCTGCAGTATGTCGGTCTATTTGTCCAGTGAATGCTTAGTCTGGGATGAGAGAATTCCTGTGATACTGTGAGGATGCAGCAGGAAAAAATGAAGGATGCCATTTCAGGTGAAACTCTCACAATGCTTGTGGACACCCACACCTGTGAAGTTACTACAAACAGGCCTCTCGGGTCTTAGAGAAGGGTGATGAAGTTGCTGAATTGCTACTGCTCAGCTCTGCTTATTTTGGGCAAGAGGAGGTTAAACTTTCTTGGTTTTGTGCTCCTCCTTGCTTTATGTTCTCAGTTGGTTTATTTATAACCATGTGATGTACCCTTTTGATATGTAGTGTGGGCAGGATCATCAGTTCTCCACTTTTTTGTAAATAAAGGAGCCCCAGGAAATGCTGTATCTGTGAAGCTTAGCTCTGTTTTCCAACAAAAGAGCGAAGGCTTGTGGTGTAGCGGGTTCCACTGAGAAGTTAGGGTTTTAATATTCTTCCCCCCATATTTTAGATTAAAATTCATTTGTATGTTTTATTCAAAAGTCTTGCAATATGAAGAATTGCAGAGGGAAAAAGACACAGTAAAAAAAAAAAAGTGTAAGTCACTGGATCTACTATACCTACGTTCTTATGACTGTGGGTGGGATTACATTTTCTGGCTAAGTCCACACCGCAGTTGAATGCCTTTGGAAATGACAGTTCAACTTTATCCTGCCCTCTGTGTGTTCCTACCTGTTCACTGGCACTCATTACATCACACAGTGAGTGAAGTTGGTCAGGAAGCTGATCTAACAGAAAATGAGTGGGTTTTTTCAGAAAAGGGAACAGGT
>NW_009260493.1:2812979-2817221 GCF_000687185.1 Egretta garzetta
CCTCTGTTTTAATTCAGCATTAGCCAGCTCACTTGTACTTATACAAGGGAAGTGACAGCAGAGTGTGACCAAGGGTAGGAATTGCATTGACGGGACTTTACCCTTTAGCAGGAGCTAGGCTTTGCATCTAGCTTTTAGACCTTACAAATTGTGCAGGGCGAGCACAAAATACTGCTCATTGAAAACTTGGAGTCCACTATCTGGGAGCAGCTTACTTGTGTATGCTTCAATTTCCAGAGAATCCTGTGGAAAATCACCTAGAAGCTCATGCTCCTTCAGGGACTGGTGTTTGTGGCATAAGGCATTTCCGCTTTTTTTTTTTTTGTCCCAGTTTTAATTTCTGTTTATAAGTACTTGGGATTAACCTGATGGTTTAGTTATAAAATCACGTAACAGGAAATAATAAGAAATAATAAGGAAGTAATATGAAGCATAACAGGAAAAGTGTTCTATATGAGCTGTTTAAAAGAAACCCTGAGTTTGTGCATCTGGTGAAATTCATTAATTGGTAGTCTTTTACTATGGAAACCAGACCTTGCACAGTATGCAAAACCGGAGAATTAAAGTACAAATATATTTTTAGCTTTTCAAGTAAGTAATTAGTGAACAAGAATTGCAGCAAAGCAAGCCTTTGATTTGCTGCATGGTTGGAAGCCGTGCCTTTTCTGAGTTTGTCTTTTGAGGATATATCATACTTGCATCGTCCTTTCATGAAAAAACTGATTATGTGGTAAGACTCAGGCTCTCAATGTATAGTTCATTAGATATTTCCCACTTTCTTACTACCTTGCTTGGAAACTTCTGGCCAACAGTTGATGCAATCAGAATTTTAGAAATTGTGTTTTGTAAAGCAAAGAAATCCCTACTCTATTTAACAAAACAAAGTACTGTTGGCCTTGTAGGATCTTCAGTAACCACATATGTTTTGCAGACAGGTTCTTTTTGGATTATGCATTTTATCTATCCCTATGTAGCTTTGAAGTTTGACAGTGGATCATTAGAGTTAATTCATGCAGCAATTAAACTTGGGAGGTCACACAAGGCTATTACTTTGATTGTTGCATATCTGCTGCATTGAACCCTTAAGATCTTTACTTGTACTTTACTTCATGGTTATTTTATATACAATGTCATAATCAACACTGCTTGCTTAGCTTAATCTGAACTCCTACATCCAAACCCAGCCAACATAAATCTGATTTCAATCGTAATACACTCCGTTTAATAGAGTCGGTGCTGCTAGGAGTTCCATTGAACACTTCCTGGTTTGAGCTGGGGAGAGAGAGGTTCCTGCAGTCTTTTATTCCTGGTACGTAATTCGTCGTGTGTTTTGACATCAGCTTTAAAGACCAAACTGTGTCAGGGTCTCACATGAAACTTTGAAGACTGGTTCTTGAACTTTTGCTGTTCTGGGAAACATTAAGTTAATTCTATTTTGTACTAGGATTGAGAGAACTTCTAAAGTACTTAATAAATTAGGTTTAAGGATCATGCTGTTCTGTAATGTGTGATTTCATTATATTAATCTTCTTTGTTTTAAGTAGTAATTTCTAAGTGCTGGTAGAGGCTGGGGCACTTATGTACATAATATAATTACTATTGTTCTGTATGTGTTCCCACTTAAAAAATCTTTTTAAGTAGAATTAGAATTAAGTGGAATTACCCCCAAGCAATACAACAAACACAGAAAAAAGTAAGATGTGTCCAATACCATAAAATATAGGATAAACTAGCAAAGCATTCAGGCAAGGCTAAATGCTTCTTGTCTGAAACCATTCAATAAATCTGCATTTGTGATTGGGGTATAACATTTTAGGTTATTAAACTGAGGAGGAGGTGATATTCTGCCTATTTCTTCCCTTCCTGCTGTTATTTTGCCTTTTGTTTATTAGCTGTTGTGCTTTATATAGTCTTCACATGTTTGCAGCATTCCAGATTTCCTGGATTTGAGATGAAGCAAGTGTTAGAAGAGCAATTTTTGTCTTGTATTTTATCAAATAAGTTTTTTAAAATGATTGACCATTCTGAAATGAGGAAGTGATATTTAAAAAGTAGTTCAAAACACAAAAAAGAGTAATGAAATCCATTTTTTAAAGCAAATTTCAAATCCCATTGAAATTAGTCCGTGGTTTCCATAATAAGTCTTGAAAATTCTAACAGGAATTTTAAAGGTTGTACAACAGAATCAGGCAGCTGTACGAAACTAATGCAGAACTTCCCTAGCTAATCTTGTTAGGCATTTCATGTAACATTGCTTGGACTAATCTATACTCAAATTACATCACATTTTCTGTGTGCCAACAGCATGCTTGTGAACAATTAATCATTAACTGGTTGATGCACTGCAAGTTGTTTCCTATTGTAACTTTTTTCTTGTCTCAGACCTTTCTTAAGAGTTTCTTCTCCTTAACATTAAAATAAGGTCCTCTCAAAGAGGTAGTTGTAGGATGCTGGGATTTGGGGATGGGAATGGAGGTGGAAACATGAGCATCCCAAAAAACACTGACTGAAGAACTGATACATGCAACCATTCTTTGATCTTCTTTTTCTTCTAGTCTTTAAATTAGGTATGTATTCAATTCTGTGGCATTGTTTTCTGCTGTGGCTATGGCTATACAATGGAAAAATTTATGCCATGCTTCTTACATGTCTGAGTGTATTTAAACTATGTTTTAATATCATAGATGCAGTACCTTTTGAAGTCATCTGTAGCATGTTGAAGCCTGCATTATATGTGAGAATCCCCTGTGCAGTCTTTAAAAGTGCTTCTGTGATTCTCTTTATACATCCTTATACTTTGTCAGCACTCTTCCTAATAGCTGTATGAAATGTAATATTCTCTAGTTGAGATTCTGCTGGAAAACAGGTAAAAAGAGGCAACTCTCCAAACCCTACAATAGTGAAATTATTCCACTCTGATCGTTCTCTCTGTCCTGTTTATCTTCCTACAGTTTTTGTCAGGCAGCGGCCTTCAGGGTTCTTGCTGTGCCCATCCTTGCATCTTCTGCTGACTGTGTTGTGGTCTACGTGCAGGTCTTTGGCTGCTTTCTTTAAACTGGTAACTTGTCATCAGAAAAGTAAATTATAAGCTGGTTTTGTTCTTCTAGCCCAGAGTCTTGATTTGCCTTTAATTTATCTACATGGGTATTCTGTTGCTATTTCTAATTTGACAGAGGTCAAGGTCAGAACGTGGTTTCACAAGAGGCATTGGTCTGAATGAAAACCTTACTGACAGCTGCTGAAATGGAGGTCTCCTCCCTCTGTCCCAGCTTCCCTCTCCCTCAAGCTTTTGTGTGTGCTTCTCTCTCTTGCCTCCTGCTAATATCAACGCCCCTTTCCAAGTGCATATTTATTTGATTTGTTGAAGAGGCAGAAAGAGAAATCAACAAAATGATGTTTTTTTCATACATTTTAGTGAACTAACTTGGCTCACCAAAGAACCTGACAAAGATTTGTGTTGGTGTAAAGTCAGAAGTCTGGGACCAAGTGGCTTGGAGCGATGATGCAATGGAGTTGAAAGGAAGGGGGAGCTGAGAGGAGCTATAAATAAAAGTGGAAGGACAAAAACCAAACCCTTTGGTTTAGTTTAAGGAAAGCATCACAGTCTCATTCAGATGTTAACTTGTAACATGTAGAGCCAAACCCAGGATTCCACAGTGCAAGCCTTTGCACAGTGCAAAACCATTAGCTACTGGTATATTAAGCAGGCAATACCTGCAGAATAATAAATTAAATTGATGATGTAGGAAAAGGAACAGTAATTTTTTTCTTTATGTTACTACTATACTTATGTTATGCTTTTCCTAGAGAACTTTTTTTTTTGTCTGCTGCAAAGAGTTTTATATTTATATTGGTGAAAAGCTTGACATATAGTATCATATTATCAGTCTTGCCAGTCGAGCTCGTAGGGGTCGTCTTTTTTTTTTTTTTTCCAATTAGTGTAATTAAGTGTGATGGCTACTACATCTTTGCATAAAATCTGTACTCTTGTTTTCTGCCTGTCAGCTTAGCAAATATTAAGCAAGATCTCCAATTTCTCACAGGCATAAAACCCTGTCTTTTTTGTGCTCTTCAGTAAGCGGCTGTATTTGTTATTAATGGTTTTTTGTAACTACAGGGTTAGCCTCTCTCCAAAATCATCCCTGCTGGATAGACTTGTCATTTACTGTGTCTCCCTGTCAGTTCAGGAAAGCCTTTATCTTTCCAGGAAAGGCCTTAAGGAGGCTTCTTTTTCTTCCCCCC